>NC_056736.1:537676482-537683982 GCF_019279795.1 Protopterus annectens
ACTTCATCCTTGGAATAAAATTTGGATTGGAGCGATTCTTTGTTCACTGTTTCCAAGCCCTCTGCATTTGGAATAGTTGTGTACAAGGACACAACATCTGCTGTCACCATTAATGTGAAACTATCAACCTGCATTTCAGATATCAGATTTTTAGAATGGGAGGAATCTCTAATATAAGAATTACTGTGGCACACTAATTTCTGCAAAAATGTATCTGCAAAAATTGCTTGCCATAGATTCTGTCTTCCTGCCTTGACTGGCTACTATGAGCCAAAAACTAGGCATATTTAAATCCTTATGAATCTTGGGAAGGTCAAAAAACCTTCCCAATTTGGGATTCCAAATTCTAAAATATTTAACTAAACTCACTGAAATAAGCCATTCTAGCAATCATTCCTCAATACAGGCATCAATGGCATTTTCTGACCTCACCACTTCTTCAAATGAAACCATTTTGTCGAATTTTTTGTCATTTAACATTTTTTCAATTGTATTATCATAATAGTTAATTTCTAATATCACAACATTTCCTTTGTCAGCCTTAGTGTTTTATATATATATATATATATATATATATATATATATACAGTTATTATTTTTCAGCTGTAACAAAGCATTCCTCTCTTCTGCAGTTAAGTTATAAAACTTTCCCTGCACTTTTGACCCTAATAACTCTCTTAGATCACCTTCACACTCTAACAGAAAAGATTCCAATTCAGGTTTCGAGCAGGGATTATACAAACCAGGCGTTTTGAATTGCTCCATTCGATACTCATCATTATTATTGAATAAACATTTCAGGTTTAAGTTTCTAACAAAATCTCTTCAACAATTAATGCTTTCTATAAGGTCTGCCCTTTTTGAAGGCACAAATTAAGACCTTTGCTCAGAACCTGAATAGGTTCCTTATTAAGTTGAAAACTGGATAAATTAATAATTGTAAACAAATCAGAAACAGTACCTTGTTTACAATGTCCAGTTATTTCCTTGGCATACAGTTCTTGCTGAAGTGGCCACGATTTTGCCACTTCACATTCTTTTTTATGGTAGCTTTCCCTTTGCACTGTTGCCCCTCTTTCCAAGGGGCTTGCACTGCTACTTGGGCCCAGGTTTTCTGTCCTGTACCTCCATCATGGTAAATGGCTACATTTTGAAAAAACGCTTGCCTTTTACCACCCTCCATAGTTCTGCGACCCTGCCAGGACTGCTTTGCTTCACTTTCAACATTTGGTTGCCTTATTTCTTCATTTCTGGCTTCTCAAAAGTTCCCAGACTCTGTTCTAAACCTCTTTGTTGTTTTCTGTCGTTCCTCTCCTTTTTCCACTACAGAATGCAAGGGTGGAACTTCCTCATTCATTACTGTTCTGACATCACTTCAGGAACCACAGAGTTCAAGCCCATCTCATAATCATTTTTGTCCATGACAAGATTTAACAGGTGAGTTCTCTAAATTTGAGAAAGAATTTTTTCAAACTGTAGACACTGCAGTGGGATGTCTTATACCTTGAGACTTGTTTAAATGTCAGAAGAGTTCCAAGGGGACTAAGGGTTTTAAAAGCACCCACTATAGACAAATCTTCTGGTAGCTTTATGGAAGCTTGGCAAGCCCTAAATGAAACTACAGGGTTGCAATATGTAAAGCTGCTAAGAGGACCCCAAGAAAGTGCTCACTGATTTGTCTAATGTAGTAACAGCTTCTTTTAACAGTCTAAAAGATGTGACATCCCACATGAACTTTGATACTAAAATGCAAGTTATTGAAGAGAAAATTAATGAAGAAAATGAGCTTTTGAAAAAGAGAAAACAGAAAAATTTAGCAGGGACAAAAATGATTATGAGATGGGCTTGAACTCTGTGGTTCCTGAAGTGATGTCAGAACAGTAATGAATGAGGAAGTTCCACCCTTGCATTCTGTAGTGGAAAAAGGAGAGGAACGACAGAAAACAACAAAGAGGTTTAGAACAAAGTCTGGGAACTTTTGAGTAGCCAGAAATGAAGAAATAAGGCAACCAAATGTTGAAAGTGAAGCAAAGCAGTCCTGGCAGGGTCGCAGAACTATGGAGGGTGGTAAAAAGCAAGTGGTTTTTCAAAATGTAGCCATTTACCATGATGGAGGTACAGGACAGAAAACCTGGGCCCAAGTAGCAGTGCAAGCCCCTTGGAAACAGGGGCAACAGTACAAAGGGAAAGCTACCATAAAAAAGAATGTGAAGTGGCAAAATCGTGGCCACTTCAGCAAGAACTGTATGCCAAGGAAATAACTGGACATTGTAAACAAGGTACTGTTTCTGATTTGTTTACAATTATTAATTTATCCAGTTTTCAACTTAATAAGGAACCTATTCAGGTTCTGAGCAAAGGTCTTACTTTGTGCCTTCAAAAAGGGCAGACCTTATAGAAAGCATTAATTGTTGAAGAGATTTTGTTAGAAAGTTAAACCTGAAATGTTTATTCAATAATAATGATGAGTATCGAATGGAGCAATTCAAAATGCCTGGTTTGTATAATCCCTGCTCGAAACCTGAATTGGAATCTTTTCTGTTAGAGTGTGAAGGTGATCTAAGAGAGTTATTAGGGTCAAAAGTGCAGGGAAAGTTTTATAACTTAACTGCAAAAGAGAGGAATGCTTTGTTACAGCTGAAAAATAATAACTGCATATATATATATATATATATATATATATATATATATATATATATATATAACACTAAGGCTGACAAAGGAAATGTTGTGATATTAGAAATTAACTATTATGATAATACAATTGAAAAAATGTTAAATGACAAAAAATTCGACAAAATGGTTTCATTTGAAGAAGTGGTGAGCTCAGATAATGCCATTGATGCCTGCATTGAGGAATGATTGCTAGAATGGCTTATTTCAGTGTGTTTAGTTAAATATTTTAGAATTTGGAATCCCAAATTGGGAAGGTTTTTTGACCTTCCCAAGATTCATAAGGATTTAAATATGCCTAGTTTTTGGCCCATAGTAGCCAGTCAAGGCAGGAAGACAGAATCTATGGCAAGCAATTTTTGCAGATACATTTTTGCAGAAATTAGTGTGCCACAGTAATTTTTATATTAGAGATTCCTTCCATTCTAAAAATCTGATATCTGAAATGCAGGTTGATAGTTTCACATTAATGGTGACAGCAGATGTTGTGTCCTTGTACACAACTATTCCAAATGTAGAAGGCTTGGAAACAGTGAACAAAGAATTGCTCCAATCCAAATTTTATTCCAAGGATGAAGTAAGGTTGTTAGTTGAAATACTGGATGTTATATTGAGTTATAACTTTTTTTCTTTTTGGGGGTAAAATTTATAAACAGACTAATGGTGTAGCTGTGGGTGCTGTAATGGCACCCGCCTATGCCAATATTTTTATGACAGGTTGGGAAAAAGAGTTTATATACAAGTCTGATTTCTTTAAAAATCTATTTTTTTTAATGTTTTATTGATGACTTTTTTATATAAAGGCATTGTGGAAAGTTTGAATGAGTTTTTATTGAATTTAAATACTGTTTCTAGTAGTATTAAGTTTGTGCACAATGTGAATCAAGATGAAATTAACTTTCTGGACTTAAAAGCTTATAAATCTGCCAACAGGCTAAAAGTTAGAATTTGAAAAAGGAATTACACAGCAATAGTTATTTGTACTATAATAGCATGCATAACAAGAATTTAAAAATAAATATAGTAAAGAGTCAATTTCAAAGATTAAGTGACTTAACAGAAGATGAATATTATTTTGAGACAGAAAGTTGTGCCATGAAAGAAAAGTTTGAAAATAGAGGGTATCCGGAAAGTCTAATAAAAGAAGTCAGAGAAGAAATAGGTAAGGTAAGGGAAAGTAACCTATCTATTAGTGAACGGGCAGAAAAAAATGTAACAGATAAAAAATTTATGTTAGCCTGTGTTTTACAAAATTCCATAGATGCTAATAGTATAAGGCAAATTATTAAGAAAAACAGGAAGTTTCTTTCAAATTTTAATAAGTTATGTAATATTATTGGGGAGACACTAATATTTGTGACTAAAAGGGGAAAAAATATGAAAGAGTAATTTTACAAAACTATTGAAGGAAAAGTAACAGAAGCTGTTTAAGGTATGAAGAAATGTGAGGGATGTGCGTTCTGTCCATTTATTCTGGAAGGTAAAGAAATCAAAGTTGTAGCTAGAAATTATAATATTAAGTTAAGTCGTGGTTACAGCTGCAAATCTAAATTTGTTGTATATATAGTGTTATATGGACTATGTTCAGCTTTTTATATAGGAAGAACCAGTAGAGAATTTAATAGAAGAATATATGAACATCTAAGGGCTGTAGATATTAAAGAAATAAATAGCCTAGCCGAGCATGTTATTAATAAACATAGTTCAGATGCTGAAAAAGCTGGTTTTAAATTTTCTGTGGTTGATCAAGTATCGAATTATGCTAGTAGGTTTGATGCTAAGGATGACTTAAATTGGAAAGAATAATGTTGGCAGGTAATATTAAATGCATGTAACTTCCCTGGATTAAATGAAAGGGAGAATTACAAGGTAGTCTTAAAAAGGAAAGGGTAAATTCATTGATTCACTTTGGTCAGCTGTTTCTGATGTAATATTTTAAATAAGGTTTTTTTTAAGTATTTGACTTGGTCTGAGGAAGTTCCTTTTGGAATGAAAGCGTTTACCAGGTTTATGTAATAAGGTTTATACTTTTGTGGTTTGTTATTGTGTGGTTATATATATATATATATATATATATATATATATATATATATATATATTTATATTTATATGAAACCACTACTAAATCCCGAAAACCCAAACTACCAACACCCAAAATCTTGAGACCAAATTCCCAAAACACTAAAATACCAAAATATCAAAACCGCGAAATTCGAACTACCGAAAACTACACTCAACATACACCACACACATACACACACCGTCCTCCAGAACACAAACACACAAACCTAAACTACAGACAAGCAGGGGGCAAGCCCCTGCACTTCTATGTGGGGCTGCCCCCACACTCCCCCTACTTAAATATGCTAACTCCAAGGTCGCACTACATAAACAAAACACCACCACACACCTACATTCCCATCGCACACACATCACAGTCACAACACACACTTACACACTAAACCCTAACCAACGCATTTAAACATAGATACTTACCTGACCTTCCACCGTACCGCAACACCATAAGTGCAAATGTCAAACTCCCGATGATCGGGATTTTGAAATTTGCGCTTCTGGTCTTTCGGTAATTAGGGGTTTCGGCTATATAGTCTCGAAAGTTTGAAATTCTGTATTTTAAACTTTTGAGATTATGTAGTGATTCTATATATATATATATATATATATATATATATATATATATATATATATATATATATATATATATATATATATAAAATCAGGAATTTATATAGGTCTGTTGAATATAATCAAATTACCTAAATTTCCAAATGTTAACGTTTGCAGTGGCGACCAGAAAATATTAACATTGCAAGCGTCAACACTCTACTGTACATGCACTAAGCAACAGCCTTGGTGCATGCAAAAATAAAACATAGAAATAAACAAAAGGCTGCACCCCCAGCCACCTGCTAATTATTTATGTTAACTTCAAAATAACTCAGTGTCGTGGAAAGGACGTAAACCCTTACCCAAATATTGTGTGATCTTGCCCACCTGTCGAGCATCTGCTTAGTCCACCAAATTTTGTTGACAAAATAGATGTTGACCAAAATGACATTTGAACAAGTTAATGTCCTTAACAGTACATGCAAGGAGATCTAATAGGAATGCACAGAATGACCAAAAAATCAAAACAAAGAAGATCCAGCACTCCAAATGTTTATAAAAATCAGTTTATTAAAGCCAATTTATGTTATTTTATTTATTTATCATTTGTTGACTGAGTTAGTCCTACCAGGCTAAAAGCTTATTTCAAGGGAAACCCAAGGTGGCAGTTACAGTATTACATTCTCTCTTGTCCCATGGCATTTGACCCTGTCACCAGGGTTTCACCCAAAGGCTTTTTTAATGTTGTTAAGACTTCCTTGATGAATATTAAACACAATTTTATAAACTGCCAAACACCAGTCAACATAAACAATCAATTAGCACTCAGTCTTGACAATGTAACCTTAAACAAATACGCAACTTACATCAAGAAAAAACATCAACTGAATTGAAAACAATGTTGATACCCTATAATAGTTTATATGAATCAATCAAGTTATAAAAGGAAGAACAACCAGGCAATAATTCAAAAAATATATAGTTAAAAAGAGTGGTTCTAAAACTTTAATTATAAAAAGGGGGAGGTGAAGAAAGGGAAGGGGTACACCCTAAACAACTAGTATACAAAGTAACATTATAATAAACCCATGTATTTACAATGTTTTATTACACTTTTTAATGTATATAAAGATATATATATATATATATATATATATATCTATATATATATATATATATATATATATATATATATATATATATATAAATTACAAATTTTTAAAGTTCCTCATTACACCCATGCTTAAATAAGACACCTAATATAATAATCGATTTCGTTTTCTTATAATACAAAGATTATTTTTCCTAGATGTTGTCAAAGTTACAGAAACTTGGTAACTTGGTTCAGACCAACAAAAGAAAAGCAAGCAGTGGGGTGTTGTAAAAGATGTTTAAACTGAGGGCTCCTCGCCATTCTGCATCTTATATCCTTCAAATGAAGATTAATTCTGTGTTTCTAAGGCAGAGTAGGATCTGTCCCACATAAGGACTTCAATGTTGGTATATTAGCAAATATACCTCGCACTGTGTGATAGGTGGCAGCTAGGTTTGTCCAAAGGAATCTTATTACACACAAGTAGCTGTGGTTGCATTTTGAGGTGCTAACAAACAGAGTAAGATACATACACGATAATCTTGAATAGCAGATATTACGTTTAAGTTAATGATTGGAGCCAGAAGCATGGCCTAAAACTGAATGCCAAGAAATGCATCATTATCCCCTTTGTGAAAAATGTCATCCCCACTAATTATCACATTAATAACAATGTACTAAGCATGCAGCCAGTCGTGAGGGACTTGGGCAACCAGGTTGATATCAACCTGACTTTTGACCTCCACATTGCCTCCATTGTACAGAAGGCTTTCTACATGGCCTACCTCATAAATAAGGGTATTTCATCCAGGAAAAAGGAGGTCATAACATCCCTGTACTGCTCCCTTATCAGACCCATTATCAAGTACAATGCCCCCTTTGGCATGCACCTTGCCAAGCACATGCAGCAGTTGGAGAGACCACAGAGGTTCTTGACCAGGAAAATCCAGGGTCTCAAACACCTATTCTATACAGATAGGCTAAAAGCCCTGTCCCTCTACTCAGTCTCATATAGACTGCTCAGAGGTGACCTGTGTCTGGCATACAAGGCCATTTCAGACCCAGCCTTGATGGAATTGCTGCATATCCATAAGACAAACTCCACT
>NC_056736.1:537688982-537691482 GCF_019279795.1 Protopterus annectens
ACTCTGCTTCTTGTGATTCCACAATGTACTATCTTGGCTCTGCAGAAATATTCTTCACAACTCCAAACCGATCACAACCTTTGGATGTTTGCATTCTTACCACTACTCCTTCTCATAATAGATTGAGCAGTTTTCTGGTCTTATTGTAGCAGAACTTCTGGGTTAAATGCTTCTTTAACAGATTGGTTTTCACTGACCCATTGTTCTTGACACATGGAGCCAACAATTGACTGCTAATTGGTAATGTGGTTCTGGTCTGTCTTGGCAGAAGTCTCTCAGCAGGGGAACCAAGATGTTTATTACAAGGAATGTTCCTGAGATTCAAGAGATTCAGGAAAACATCACTATTATCTCATTTTGACTTCTCTAGTAACTGCTTTGCACTTTGAACTGCACGTTCTACCAAACCATTTGACTTTGGATAGTCAGGGCTACTCATGACATGAATATTGTCCTATTCTTCAGCAAATCTTTTAAACTGATTGCTTGTAAACTGCATGCCATTGTTAGAAATAACTTTATATGGACTACCATGGACTGCAAAATGATGCTTCATCTTAATTATGACAGTACTGGATGCTAGGTTAGGAAGTAGGTCAATCTCAACCCAATTGGAATAAGAGTCTATTGACACTAAATAATGCTGACCATTCCACTCGAAGATATCTGTGGCTACTGTCGACCAAGGTTGTTCAGGAATCTGGTTTCGGTGAGGTGGTTCCTTCTGTTGATGTGGCTTTGTACTAAAACACACACAAGATAAAAGTACTTTCTCAATGTCTTGTGACATAGAAGGCCAAAATACTACTTTTCTCACCCTTCTTTTGGAAGAATCAGTTCCTGGGTGACCATAATGCAAGATAGTAATGTACTTTTTTTGCAAGGACTTTAGAACAATTACTTTTGGACTTTTCATAATGATATCTTTGTTAGACAAAATCTCATCTCTGTATGAAAAATAAGGTTGCACTTATTGAGGTAAACTGGATTGCTTTGACGACCATCCTTGTTTGATAAAGTGGTTGAGCCATTGTAAAACTGGATCTGTGGCTGTGTGATCTCTCAGCTCATCAAGATGTGTGGAAGAAAAAATTCTCACTTTCATGACTTCAGAATCAAGGTTCTCATTCTCATGCTGTTCAGTGGTGTTTCCAGGGATCTGGATAATGTATCAGCAAGATAAAGAAGTTTGCCTTTCTTGTAGACAAGAGTGAAATTATACTTTTAAAATCTCAGCATCATACATTGCAATCTGGCTGGAGCTGTATGCATACACTTTCTCAAGATAGTGACTAGAGGTTGGTGGTCTATTTCAGTCTGGATAGGTCTACCATAAACATTACTGTGGAACTTCGAACATGCAAACACAATTGCCAAAAGCTCTTTCTCGATCTGAGCATACTGCATTTCAGTTTGGGTAAAAGTTTTCGATGCATAGGCAACAGGTTGACCCTCTTGTAGAATGACTGCACCTAGACCAAATTTTGAACCATCACATGAAAGAGTAACTGGCTTGTGAACATCATAATATGTGAGAGTTGGTGGACTGGCAATTCTGTGTTTCAGGACATCAAATGCTCTTTGTTGTTGCTCTAACCAAGACCAGGATACATCTTTACGTGTCAGCTCTCTGAGTGGTGTTAAAAGTTGGCTGAAGTCTGGAACTAACTTACTTAGATAGCTAACCATGCCAAGAAAACATTGCAGGGCTTGAACACTGTCTGGAGCTAGCATCTCAAGAATGGCTGTTTGCTTAGAAGGGTCTGGTTGTAGGCCTGAACTGGTAAATAAATGACCAACACAAGTAACCTCTTGTAGCCTGAATTTCCATTTGTGTAGATTGAGCTTAAGATTCACTTAGCATGCTCTTTCCAGAACTTTTCTGAGGTTTTGGCATGCTCAGGTTCACCATTACCACCTACTAGTATGTCATCGACTATAATAGCACAAGGATACCCAGAAAAAAGTTGCTCCATTTCACATTGAAAGACTTCACTTGCAGAATTTATCACAAATGGCATTCTCAAAAATCTGTACATTCCAAACAGAGTACTGAAAGTAGTGAGTAACGATGATTTCTTGTCAAGCTGAATTTGCCAAAATGAACTATTTGTATCTAAGACAGAAAAAAACAGTGGCATTTGGCATCAGAGCTGTGACTTCTTCGACTGCATGCATTGGATGATGTGGTCTCTTTAATGCTTTGTTCAAATCTCATGGATCAATACATATTCTGATATCACCTGAGCTTTTCTTATGAGCTACCACTATGGAAGATACCCATTCAGTAGGAGTAGATGAACCAACGGGAGAAATTACACCTTGTCGCACCATTTTATCTAGCTTGGCTTTGACTCTGTCCTGCATAGCTACTGGAAATTTTTGAGCTGGCCTGATAACTGGACTGACATCTGGGTCTAACTTCATGGAGTGCACAACTGGAAGCTTCCTTAGTTTGTGTTCAAAAAGGTCAGCATAGGTAAAAAAATATACTGGGTGA
>NC_056736.1:537696482-537891482 GCF_019279795.1 Protopterus annectens
CCGAGGGACCAAACAAAGACAACCGTGGGTAAATCCAGCATTACCCACACCCAGAAGTGGTTATTGTTATATAATGCCATTATTTAAGAAAATAAATAATTACTTTTCTTAAATAATGGCATTGTATAATGCCTCTTTGCTGCCCTTCCGCACCTTTTCTGGTGTTCGCGGTAGTTCTGATGTACTGCATGCCTACGCAGTACATCAGAGTTGTGCAAAGCAACGGAGAACGCAAGTTCTCCATTGCTTTACTGTCTCACTATGTTAAATGGGTTTAACATAGCGAGACAGTTTAAAATAAGCAACGGAGATCTCCGTTGCTTATTTTAAACTGTCTCGCTATGTTAAACCCATTTAACATAGCGAGACAGGTTTAAAAGCAACGGAGATCGCAAGATCTCCGTTGCTTACTATTAAGCTATGTTAAAGAGTTTAACATAGCGAGACAGTTAAAAGCAACGGAGATCTCCGTTGCTTTTAAAGCTGTCTCGCTATGTTAAACTCTTTAACATAGCGAGACAGTGTTTTATACTAACGGAAAAAGTCCGGGCGACCGGACCTTTTTCCGTTAGTATATTGAGGGATTTACAACGGGCACGCTGGTTGGGCTGGCCAATCAGCGTGCACGTTTTGAGGGTAGGCATTGTATAATCTGTGTTAATCTATCCAAACTGTAACCAAACCTGTTTCATTATGTTAACTTAACAACTGTCATTGCAATTGTTCTTTAAAGTACTGTACTGGAACTTTTCTCCCAAGCCTCCGCTGAAAACAGGCTTCTGGCCCAGTCAGACATTCACAGTAAACAAATAAAAATAAAATAAATAAATAAATAAATAAATAAATAAATAAATAAAGGAAATACTCCTGGGTTCCATCTTCACCTCCTCTGTAGGTTTCCTTCCATCTCCCAGCACCACTGAATAATCTGATAAGTGGAACACTTTCCTCTCCATTATCTTATCCACCAAGAGCCTGTGTATACTTGGCTGCCTACACTCATTTTTCAAAAAGTAAACTGTTGCATATATCCTCATCTTTGTTTTCAGACAGCTACCAAATCCATCTCACAGATATCCTCCTGCACTACTCTCTCATTTAAAAAAAAAGAACAATAATTCCATACCTCCAAAAAGTCTACATACATTGGGTTCCATCAAATAATGAAAATCCTCCAAATAATCACTCTAACTTTTCTATTACAAGCCTTTGCATTTCCCCAAGAAAATTCTTGAGTGCCTTCTCATTAACCTCATTTGGCCCAAATTGACACACTAATGTGACACCCTCCCTCTCTGCTTCACTATGCTGATTTTCAAACCCAGCCGCTTCCTAATTTTAATCCCAGACTCCTTTCCCTTGTCATGAAGTCTCGGCCATACATGCACCAACTTCCCTATGATTATCTCCTCTGTGACAACAAAAAGTTATACTCATCCTTCCCCTGTTTAGTTTGACCATCACCCCCGCTTGCGTAATAAGAGTCCCAGTACTCCCCCATATTGCTCTCTCGCTCAGCAATGGTTTTCCTTGTCACTGTCAGACATCCAGCATAATCAGCAGCACAACACTAACCATCCCTTTGGCATACCATACCCATCCCCTACCTCCATAATCCCCATGGTATACCATACCCATCCCCTACCTCCATAATCTCCATGGCATACCATACCCATCCCCTACCTCCATAATCTCCATGGTATACCATACCCATCCCCTACCTCCATAATCTCCATGGTATACCATACCCATCCCCTACCTCCATAATCTCCATGGTATACCATACCCACCCCCTACCTCCATAATCCCCATGGTATACGCACTCATCCCCTACCCCCATAATCCCCATGGCATACCATACCCATCCCCAAGTGGTGCAGTAGTTGTGTTGTTGCCTCCCAGCAAGAAGTTCTCCAGTTTAATTCTTGGCTGCAGTGCATTCTGTGTGGAGTCTGCATGTCCTCCCTGCATTCATGTGGGTTTCCTCCCACATTACAAAGACATGCATCTGGAGTGTTTCTCCCGGGGCCTCCACTGAAAATTGGTTTCGTTCCAAGTCGGACTTATCCAGTAAACAAATGTTAAATAAATCAAATAAAAACATAAATCTCCTGCCTCTGTAATCTCAGCAATTCAGGTCGTCAGTTATGGCTTCCTATTGAAATACTGGCACTCAAAGTGCCAAGTGCTGACAAGCCAAAAAAAAAAAGTCCAAAACTAAGGGAGAAGTGTGAATCTCAAAGATCTCTCTTCTCCTTTAAACTTCTTTTCTGCAGGTGGGAAAGCCTCCCTGAATCCCTCCACACCCCACAGACTTTTATATACCAAGTCATAGATTTCCATACCTCAGAGAAAAAGGAATATTCTGGGAAATGACCATGCTGGACTTGGTATATGTAGCTCCATTCTTTCGGCTGTTCAGTCTCTGTATTTCTAGACTCACTGTAACGGGTGCTGATATTTCAAATTGTTACCCTCACATAACTTAATATTCCTTCTAACTTTCCAAAACAGTATTTGGCTTCTTCTTTAACTTACGTTAGCACAATCTCCAGCTTCCTTCTCCAATGCCTGAATCTGCAGTCACACCTTCTCCTTACACAAAGCACTAACTAATAACCTGACTCACAATACGTCATCTGGATGAATAAATAGGAAACTGCAAGGTCAACCTGGTTTCACCCTTGTCCTTTATAGTTAGGGGATAACATATAAATGTTCTGACTAACTCTGGATTATTCATACATAAACTACAAGGGCTAAAAACTTCATGGGACAATAATCTAGTAAATATTTATGAACGTATGAACTCCAAATAACTCCTAATTAAAATACACCACAAGAGTAACTAACATCTCTATCCTCAGAGTTGTGCTACTAGTCCGGCACTACCTTCTCCAATTTCCAACCTCTGCACCCTTTCATCAGCATAAAAATCAGATCAAGGGATATATACTCCTAACAGAAAAGGGGCTAAACAACACCAGCTCCACCAGCACTTTTTGCTCTTTCACTAAAGATCGCTAAGCTTCATCACCTTGCCCCTCTTCACACTTTATTTTTTATTTATCCTTTATTGACTGGGTTAGTCCCAGGGTCTATATTATAATAGCGAAACTCCCGTTAACCGAACATGAAAATACTGACACATATTGCGCGAAACGTGAATATGCCGAACGTACTAAACCGCGAAATACAAAAAGTCGAATCCCCATAGTCGGCCAACACCACCTCCCACTACATACAGCCTACCCAAACAAAAATAAATAAACCACATACATACACTAACCAAAACCCTATTTCTAACCCTAAAGTAAAGCACCAAAACCCTATGTCTAACCCTGCATACATTACTATCTATGCACTTACCTTAACCCGCACCCTAACCCTAAGGTCCGTAACTATCGCACACTTACCCTACAGCGATATACCAAAACAAAACAATTAATCCACACACATACATTTAACAAAACCCTAATTCTAACCCTGCACTAAACCTTACATACACTACCTATCTATGCACTTACCTTAACCCACACCCTAACCCTAAGGTCCATAACTATCGCACTTACCTTACGGAGCTGTACCACAGACGGGCCAACCATGACACTTTGACTTTTTGGTTTTCACGGTTTAGTACATTCAACATAATCGCGTTTCACGCAATACATGTTGGTGTTTTCGTGTTCGCTTAAAAGGATTTTCGGTATTATAATATAGACCCTTAGTCCCACTATGCTAGTGGCCTCTTTTCAGGGGAGACCAGAGGTGGTACTTATTAGATACGTAGAATTACTGCCACTCACATTCGAGGGTCTCTCACTAAGATACATAGACTAACTACCTCACACATTTGAGGGTCTTTCCCTGAACTACATGCACTGACTACCACTCACATTCGAGGGCCTCTCACTAAGGTACATCGACTGACTACCACTCATATTTGAGGATCTTCACTAAGGTACATGGACTGACTGCCGCTTACATTTGAGGGTCTCTCCCTAAGGTACACAGACTGACTACCTCTCACATTCAAGAGTCACTCACTAAGGTAAATAGACTAACTGTCACTAACATTTGAGGATCTTCACTAAGGTACATAGACTGACTATCACTTACATTTGATTTTCTCTCACCAAGGTAGACTAACTACCTCTCACATTCGAGGGTCTCTCACTAAGGTACATAGATTGACTACCACTCACATTTCAGGGTCTCTCATTAAGGTATGTAGACTGACTACCACTCACATTCAAGGATCTCTCACTAAGTAGCATAATCTGACTACCACTCAGATATGAGGGTTCAGAGAATCTGCTTACTCAGCTGCTCCATCCACTAACTCTGGCTTGTTTTTCTGTCTCTGTACCCATGATTCTTCAGGGAGGTTTGGCATAATGGTTAAAGTCTTTGCTTCATAGGCACAAGGTAAGGGATTTGATTCTCACCTTGCATTATTAGCTAGGCTTAAAATGGTCCTTCAGGGCAGGTAGCCTTGTATTCATCTATAAACTACACCTCTGATGAGGGGACCTCTGAGCCCCCACCTGCGCAGATACAGAATTATTTTCATATACCTCCTCCTACATGCACTCATCCCCTACTCCTCCCCATATCATAGTGAACCAGGATGACATTCATACCTCTCAACCTATTACTGCAAGAAATCTGGACAAAGCCACAAGGGGACAAAAGCCCAAAAATAGGGACACTTTTTAGATATTGTTCTTACAAACTTGGAAAGTTGAGAGAATAACAGGTTTTGCATTCGCATGAAATTTCTAAAGAATATGAAGTCTGAAATTCAAATGTCTGCCATTACTTTTTGACTTCAGCTCTCAATAATTTGCCAGTGATTTGCCAGAAAATGACAATTTTATGAGAAACAGACCAAAAATATGAGGGGAAAATCTGGACATTCTATGAAAATCTGGACAGTTGAGAGGTATGATGACATCCTTTTAAGAGTTTCTACACATATATTACCTTTTCAAGTGAGAAGTGCAGGTACAATGATCTATGCCATCCTACCATTAGTGTGGTGGGATAGACCAGGCACAACACTGCTCCATCTTGCCTAAATTTCTGTTTGGCAAGTTACCTTTGGACTCAGTTTTGATATGCTAAATAAGAAACATTTTCTACCACTCTGAGCCTGTTGTTTCCAAATAAGACCTTTCCTCACTGCAGTACATCTTATAAGCCACTCTTTGGTTTACAAGTAAGGCTGTTTCACCAACAATTGCTTGCCATATTCTGATTATGGAGCCTTACATGATGTAAAACATCAGCTTGCACATCCAGACTTCCCTCATCCTTCAACAAGACCTTTGGTCAGTTCTTCACAAACGTGCTTGACATATACTTCTTCCTCTACATCAACAGTTTTTATATTTTCACTATGTATGGCTAAGACATCTATTGTAAGAGCTACCAGGGTGTTAAGTATTTTATCTCATGTTCCTTCCATTACAGACCACTTTTTCTCACCAACACCATTTCTCTTCATTGTTCAGCCATTCAACCAGTCTTCAGGCACACCACTATTCCCATACATTTATCAGTATATGCATCCATTTTCTACAGTTCACAAGGCTGAGATGGAACCATGGGCACTAAGCTTCTGCCATGTTAGCGGCTTCACCTGTACTCTACCATTTTATCAAAAATTTACCAGTTTTGTGAGGGACATATCAGCATTTTAACATGATTCTTAATACATATAGAATGGTAACTATTTAAAATCTCAGGACTCACATTGCTGAGTCTTCAGATGTAGAGATAAAATGGCTGAAAATCTGGACTTGTATATACCTAGTCTGAGATTTTAATTTCTTAGAATATGTGTGAGATGCTTGCCATTGTAGGTCACAGGGGGTTTGCCACCTTGCAAAAAAAAAAAAAAAAAAAAAAAAAGTTCAAAGGAGAACAATGCTTGATATTTAAAATTCTCTGGTGTTTTCAGCCTTTTCTTCTTCTTTTTCTTTCTTTCTCAGGACTTGGCAGTGTGACTTCAATAGGGTGACTGCAGTAGTCAGTTGAGTGAACTATCATTATTTGAAAAAGCTTGCAAAAGAACATCTGTTTAAGTACCAATAACTGAGGGCCAGGTTAATTAATGCCTACACTAAATATACATTAAGTGTACATAATATGTATTCGAGTACATCCCTACCACATGCCTTGTGCTTTCTAGTCTCTCAGAAAGATGACACTATGTTGTCTACACTTTGTGGTAGCCTCTATGAATCCCTGACAATATTTAAAGCTGCAGGAAAATCAGTAGGAAAACTAAAATTGGGAGGAAGAAGGTGTGCGTTATGCCTGTATTGGCTGTTCACTCAGAACGGTGTGCACATAATATACCCTTAGTTTAGACATTATTGAATCCCAGGGTAATGTTATTTACAAAAAGCTGTGAGTCATATAAAACTGCATGAAAACTATGATGCAAATTAAAAAAAAAAATGTGTTTTATTTCACAGCATTTTTAATGCAAAAGTGAAAAATTATCTTATCAAAACACCAGGAATATCTCATTACATCCAAATGACGCCTCCAAGTACATCTGCCATTAACTCGTAGTAACGCCTTTAGGCATCAAATACTGCTTTTTCATGTTTGCATCAATAATTCCAAACTATAGACAAGGTTTTAAAAGGTTTCATCTTAAAGCTTACACAGTGGCAAACTCAACTGCCTTAATATTTGATGTCTGTCTAGTGCAGGTAAATAGATGTTAATTGTATATACGATATTAATTTATATGGATATAATCTTGACATTTTTCTAAATATTTCAACAACCAAGTAACACAGACAGAACTCCTTAGCCTCATATGAATGCTCTTAGCTTGATGAATAAAATACTGCTGACAGTATGTGTGTATCTTGAGTGATTGTTGAGATATTATGTTTCTACAAAATACTACATCTACAAATGTAATAGTTACTGTGTTTGCTATGACTTATAAAATTTGGTTTAAGACCTAGAACGTAAAGAATACTACTATTGTAAAAATAGTTTATGCTGAAGAGTTTGCCATTTATACTCCTTTCATAACCCTTATGGTGCCAGAAATATGAACATTTGTTTCAAATGTGAGGACATAATTTGATTCTGTCAAAAGGCTTAGGGTCCCATATCTCTCAACCTCTCAGTGCAAGAAATCTGGACAAAGCCAGAAAAAAATGGGGGGACAAAGGCCCAAAAATAGGGACAGATTTGAAATAGTGCTCCTGTAAATTTAGAAAGTTGCTAGTATAACAGATTTTGCATAATTATGTATTTTCTGAAGGATAAAAAGTCTGAAACGCAAATGCCTGTCATTGAGTGTTATTTAATTACTTCAATTTTTAATGATTTTATCGAAAAACACAAATTTTATGAGAGATAGACCAAAAATAAGAGGCAAAAATCTGAACATTCTGCCAAAATCTGCACAGAGAGGTATGTAAGCTCCCCCGATTGGAAGTTACAGTGCAAACTTCCTGAGCTCCATTGGAGTGAATGAGATACCTAACTAGAGTTGACAGACAGTGGTGAAATAAGGAAATGGACACTGTCTGCTACGGGACATGTTTTAAAACATGTTGCATCCTAAAAAAGCGGTTGAAATTTCACCTGTGATTTCTATTTATGTTCAGAGTTGGTGAGTGTGTGCCTGCATTTTGCAGTGCATACATCTCAGCTGTACATATTTTGTAGAACGTCCAGATTTTTGCCTCATATTTTGATCTGTTTTTCATAAAATTGTGGTTTTCTGGCAAATTACTGACAAATCATTAAAGATTTAAGTGAGAAAATAATGACAGACATTTGAGTTTCAGACGTCATACCCTTCAGAAAAATTAATGCTAATGCAAAACTTGTTATTATATCAAATTTCTACATTTGTAGAGCAGTTTTTAAAAATTGTCCCTATTTATGGGGCTTTGTCCCACTTTTATTTATGGCTTTGTCCAGATTTTTTGCTCTAAGAGGTTGAGAGGTATGATGTGCATATAAATGCATTTTCTACACATTATGTTTTAGTGTACACATTTACTGTGTGGCATTTTCATAGAAATAACCATTTATAATCTTTGCAGAATAAAACTGAAAGACTAACTGCCTGCCATCACATCCACAATGTCGCTAGTCAAAATAAAGCACATAGAAACAGCGATTCTTGAATTTCATACTGCTTGAGAGTAATGAGCATACCGCTGGTGTATCTTTCTAAAGAGTCTTCCCAGCTAACCCTCAAAGTTAAATACATACTCTGTTTCCATTTCAAAACAAAACTAGGGTACTCGGCAAATAAAAAGATTTTTTTGGAAACCAGAGGATATTTATCCATCCCTAATTTTTTCTCGTTTTCATAAACAAGCACACAATCTTTTAATGAATAAATGTGATTTGCATCTTTGAATGCATAGTGCTAATATATAAGGTTTTGGATATAAAAAATGTTCCTTTGGTTTCAAGAAACCATCTCAGGTGGAGTTCAGAGCATTATTTTGGGCCCTGAAAATTAAAATAACTCTACGTAATTGTGGAGAGTGAGGCAGTCTGTATAAAATGTACAATGTCATACGTAAGTTTGCAACAGAAAATTGAGGTACAATAGGCTTGAATCATGAGGGTTTTGAATTAAATCATGCTGCTTTTTTTCTTAAAATACAACTTTCTGTGTCAGCTTGGGAATAAATCTTTAGTGATGAAACAAACCTAACTAGCAAGCCTGTGAGTCACAGCTGATTCATTTGTTATTAAATAATCTAAAATGCGCATGCATTATAGTCTGCCTGCCTTGTGTGGTTGGCAAGAAATGGAAGGATCTTTATATAAAAGCATGCTGGCTTGTGTGCTTGTATAGGTTTACAGCAAAAAAATGATGATACATAGACTTCTTGAGAGAGCAGACAGAATATGCTGCATGTTAAATATATCAATTGGGGGAAGTTATATTACTTTTTTACCACTTTTTGCAGTGCAGGATTAATTTAAAGATTTTTCTATAAATTTTGAAAGTTCTAGGGCAGAAGGCAGGCATTGTATCTCATTCTGTGATCTGAAGGGGAATAATTACTTGTTTGTGGGAGTAGCTGGAAACCAGTCTTTTTTATATACGGTAAGGAAAATGTTTTCTTGGCAGACCTACTAGAACAGACTGATGTATATATCTGATTGTTCCTGCTTACTTCCCATGATTGCCCCTATTTACTTCCCAGTCCCTCTTTGTTGTATTCTTAAGTCCAGTCTGCCTTGAACTGTTCACTCGTTATGTAACGTTGACTTCAAAGCAGCTTCCAACTCCTATCACATTTTCTCCTTCTTTTGATCACTATGAGATCATATTATAAAAGCTCTCCTCTTAAACCAAATATCAAGCACTTCCCATTCATATCATCTCTACCGCTCAAGTGTACCTCATTACGAGGAACATTCCTCATTTTGAGTGTTAAAAAAAAACATGTTCCTCAAAGTTCCACATTGAAAGAGTCTGTCACACATTCATACTTAGGAATTTTTTAACTGAAATATATTGCAAATAGTGCTGGATCAGATTAATTCATCAAAAGAACTTTCTATAAGTATTAAATAGAAAATTTTAACCATCCTGTGAGCTTCCCAGTTGAAGTTTTTACTAAGCTATAAGCAGGTGTTCCACATTTTGCTCATTTGTTCCACATTATGAGAGGCAGTGTTCCTCATTTTGGGGATGGAAGGTTGAGAGCTATGATCCTTCCCACCCAGTACTTGTACACTCACAGATTTAAACTTATTTTCCAGCTTACTTTTGAGATCTCCAGTTAGTGCCTTTCCCTAGTACTATCCCACAAGCAAACAAAATAAAATGCAGATAATTTCTTTAAAAAGAAAACCTACCACAAAACTTGCAACTTTAGTGGCCCTTTGACAAAACCAAAACTTGGTATGACTAGAGGTACAGAGACCATTGAACTGCATTTTTACACAAGAAGGATCTTTCTAGGTCAGATATGAAGGTACTACATGAACTGGCTGTCAAAGATCTGATAGATGTCTTGATATTTACACTGACAAAAATACACTCTTTTAGACAAGACCGTTCTAAAGATGTAGTAATATCCAGAATACTGACACTAAACTGTCATCAAGAGCTCCTGCCTGGGAGTACTCACATGCACACACACACACACACACACACACACACACACACACACACACACACACACACATGCCCACACATACGTATACACACACACACACACACACGTGCACATACACACACACACACACACGTGCACGTACACACACACGCACACACACGCACACACACGCACACACACGCACACACACATAGACACACACACGTACACACACACGCACACACACGGACACACACACACACACATATACACACACACATACACACACACACACACACACACACACACACACACACACACACACACACGTACACACACACACACATATACGCACACACACACACACATGTACACACATGTACACACACACACACGCACGCACACACGCACACACACACACGTACACACACACACATGTACACACATACATACACACACACACATGTACACACATGTATACACACGCGCACATACACACACACACAGACACACACACACACATGCACGTACACACACATGCACACACACGTACACACACACAGGAACACACATACACATGCACACACATGCACACATACGCACACAAACACAAATACACACACACACACACACACACACGTACCCACATGTACACACACACACACACACACACACACACACAAACACAGACATACACACACACATATACACACACACACACACACACACACACACATACACACATGTACACACACACACACACGCATAGATGCACACACACACACACACACATACACACACACACACACTTATACACATTTACACACACACACACACACACACACACACACACACACACACACACACACACACACACAAAGTTGAGATTCCTGATCAAATCCTCTAAAGCTAGCTATGAAAACAGAATTGCAGCAGATAGTAAAGACACAAGGCCTTCTATGGTTATGTAAAGAATCTCCATGGCAAAACCCACATTTGCTCTGAGCTACTGCACAATGGTACCTCTTATACTGAGCCAACAGATATTGCCAATATACTGGCCAACAGATTCAGTGCCACCTTTACCCCTCTCTCCCCCACCAAAGGACCAATCACAATACCAGTAGATTGCCAGCACCCAGTATTACTGCTGCACAGCTTAAAACAGCACTGTTCAAGGCCAAGAATACCGCTTCTATGGGACCTGACAATATCCCTGGCTGTGTTCTACATAAATTACAGAGTGAACTGGCACCTCACCTGTATGCCCTGTTCAATCACAGCCTCACCTCAGGCTTTGTCCCTACCGAATGGTGCACTGCTACAGTCATCCATCTCCACAAAGGAGGAGCGACTACAGACCCTGGGAACTATCGTCCCATTAGCCTTACAAGTCTGATATGCAAAGCTATGGAAGGCATCATCATGGACCTAATAAACAAAGATATAGGAACCTCCAAACTCTGGATCCCACACAGTTTGGTTTTGTGAAGGGTAGATCATGCCTGCTCAATCTGGTCGATTTCTTTGAGTCAGTCACCAGAACTGTGGATGAAGGCAAGGTGGTTCATACAGCCTACCTTGATCTGGCCAAGGCCTTTGATACCCTTCCCCACTTAGGAATCATAGAAAAACTCACTAAGCTGGGCATCAACCCCTATTTCACTAGATGGGTTGCAAACTGGCTCACAGACAGAACCCACAGTGTGAAAGCAGCTGACTCCAAGTCAGACTGTCGACCAGTCTTGAGTGGAGTCCCACAGGGTTCAGTCCTGGGTCCTCTCCTGTTTGGTATCTACTTCTATGAAGTCCAGGCCAGCACAAAGGGATTCTGACAAAGTTCACAGATGATTGCAAGTTGGGAGACATAATTAACTCCCCATGTGATGTTGACATCCTACAAAAAGGCCTCACTGAGACCAATGACTGGTGTCAGAACCATGGACTTAAGCTCAATGCCAAAAAATGTGTCATCACCCCCTTTGGGAAAAACCCGGTTCCCATGAATTACCACATCGATGGTAGTCCACTGAACACAGAAGGTGTCATAAGAGATCTTGGAACACAGGTTGACAGCAACCTCTCTTTTGACCACCACATTGCCACTGTGGTCAGAAAGTCCTTCTATGTGGCACATCTCATTACTAAGGGTTTTGCATCCAGGAAGAAAGACGTTATTGTCGCCCTCTACTCTTCCCTCATTAGGCCAATCATTGAGTACAATGCCCCATTTGGCATGTACCTCACTAGACACCTACAACAACTGGAGAGGGCGCAAAATTACCTCACAAAGAGGATCTTAGGCTTTAAACACTTGTCCTATATGGACAGACTCAAAAAACTCCTACTATTCTCTGTCTCATATCGCCTACTTAGAGGTGATCTCTGCTTGACTAACAAAGCCATGTCTGACCCAGCTCTGTTAGAAATGCTACATCTAAAGAAATCCCAATCCCTCCACACTATACGCTCCAGAGACCTCAACCTCGTTACCACAATCAACAGAACAAGCTGGAGGGGCAGGTTCATAACCCAGAGACTGCCCATGCTATGGAATAGACTTCCCATACATGTCAAGCGGAGCATCTCACTGGCCTTCTTCAAGAGAAATCTTAATAAGTGGATGGGAAATAGATAATTCACCCTGGGGATCACTCCAGTGGCTCTACTTGACACACGCACTGGGAACTAAGATCGGGTGGCACAATGCCAGGGTAATACTATGGGCTAGGCCTGAAAAGGTTCCAGAGCAGTTAGCCTAGTACATACCTATGAACCTATATACAGACACACCACCTACACAAATGCATACAAATCAAACAACATACACACACACATAACAAACCACAGCTATAAAGATGTTTTGAGGCATATACCCATAAATGTTTAACATGGACCTTAAGAGATTACATGCATGACAAAACCAAAATCTCATTCATATAACACATTACATAGACCTCCACCAACCACAGTAAATCACATGCACACACACAATCATCATCACATCACAATGGGAAGATTCTATAAAATCAAAATTCCTGGAGTTAAAATTAAACCATGCTCAGAACCGGTAAGGCAGGCATTGTGACCTAGTGACAACAAGAATCTCCCAGCAAATGGTAACACTTTTTATCATAAAATAGGCATATATCTGCCTTTAGTCTGCAATTAGTGTGTGATAATATGATGGTCTGAAGTCATAATTAGAGTAATCATACCAAGAATGAAACAGATTAAGGATAATTATGACAGGTCATTGTTGCAGTTGGGCAGAAACATCTAAGAATATTCACAAAATAGGAGAATAGGTGCAAGTATAGTCAATAACCAGTCATCCACACCTTGATGGACCTCCAAATAAGCAGCAGACTGTCATGGGCATAAATCAGGTTTATTGCAGCAATAAAGACACACAAATTAACGGTAGAGTTTTAAAATACGTTTTCATCCTCAACTTCATCAGATACAAATTAAAACCATATCTAAACCTTAAATACTCCAATTAAATACAAATTCACCAATGAAAACAATGCATCTCTAAAATTGCAATTCATAAACTCTACCCACAATTCATATCACATCTGTCACATTAATAGCTTAATTAAAACCATTTTATCCACGCTTTATAAATAATTTTTAAAAAATTCATAAAATACAATAATACATATTACTTCCTACATCATTCTTTATTAAAAACTACACCTCTCCTTAAAAATAATAAATCATAAATCTACCAACTAATTAAACTAATGTGTTCATGAGATGTTATCTGTGTGCCCTCAAATGGCTCCTATGTATTCTGCTTCATTTATTAAATAACACTTTTTTCAGTACTGAATTTTAAATATAATAAAATAGACTTAATATAATAAATATCACATATTTTATAAATTTTATAATTTTGCCGCACTCAGCTTTAAAACTGGGGCTAGGGATTTTCACTGGTGAATTTGTATTTAATTGGAGTATTTAAGGCTTGGATACGGTTTTAATTTGTATCTGATGAAGTTGAGGATGACAACGTATTTTAAAAGTCTATTGTTAATTTGTGTGCCTTTATTGCTGCAATAAACCTGATTTATGCCCATGACAATCTAAGAATATCTTCCAGTGTTTTGTTTATTTTTTTGCTTTTGTTTTGTTTTTATTGCAATTCATTACATTTGCACAGTTGAAGATGTGGTTCTGTAGTGGATCTGCGCCTCCTATGTGTCCCCTACCTAGCCCATCATTGTCCCTGGGATAATAACCCATACAGTAATCTTTCTGGAGCCTGTTGTTGCTTGTATGTCTGACCACCAGTCAATGGTGTGAGACACAGACTGACTATAGCCACTCAACAGGTACTGTACTTTAATTGGTAGTGCTGCCGTAGCCTGAATAGTAACAATATTCTTAAGGCTATGCTTGTCATGAGGCATGGCAGCTGAGATGTCACTGCCTCAAGCCCTAGGGTATTAATGGCTCCAAGCCCACCCATATACACTAACTTGGTCCCCACCAAGACCCCTGATTACTCAAGGCCATTAAAGCAGCTGACCTTCCATCACCCCTCCCCTCAAAGACATTAATCAATCTGAAGATGTGAAGTTGCCGATGTCCCTTTATGCTGCCAGTGAGGCTAAAATCCTTCATCTTGGAGATGCAACAGAATATTGTGGAATTAGGGAGCACTGCATTAGAATGCAAAAAAATGGCTTACTGAAATCCTCCTATCACTATGTAAAGCACCAGTACGTTACAAGAAGATTTTGGCATTTGTGACTAAGGGCATGGTGTGCTAGTCAATGGATTCAGTGCAAGGAGTGCTTAAAGAGCAAACGTTCTAGTCTGTGATACTAACACCCACACAGTGTCTCATGTTGTCTTTTTTAGACCTCTTCAAACTGTAAAAAAACAAAAAAAAACAACCAAAGAAGCAAACAAAACAAAAAAGTTAAAGGTGGACAAAAGAAAAAAATCAGAGTAGAAGATGGCATTGCTAAATACCACAAGTCAACAATAAAATGGGTGATTTTTCACGCTTTCATCTTCTTTGAATGAATTGATGCCTGTATCATTCCTGTAATTTAGTTTAAAAATCCAAAAAGTATATCACATATACCAGGTTCTACCAACTTTCATTGCTGCATCACCTCCCCTCCTGGATAGACAGTGCTGTTGTGATTGCAACAGATGCAGTGAGATGCATGATAATGACTATTTGAAAATCGCGTAAGTAGCTTTTACAGTAATAAACTTCAGAGGTATTGAATATAATAGGAACTTACAGTACACTGTTTCTACAGACATAAGGATTTCCTGAATAAATTATAGGATTCACAGTGAAAATGCAATCATTATGGGAGATTTTAATTACTTACTACCAAATAAATATGCAAAAATATTAATTAACCATTTTATCAAAATAGTTTGGAACATATACTAAGACATTGCTTTTGGCAACCACCAAGTCAAAGAGAAAACTAAGCTTGCAATGCACTTGCCGTTCAAAATCAGTCCAATACAAGCAAAATAAAATGGCTCCGTTGCTTCCAAAGAGTTTATTTTAAAACAGATAAAACAATAAGTAGCAGCAAAATTACAAACCACAAAGCCTTCGGATTACTCCTTCTTCAGTGTGATACAAAACTGCTAAACAAATCCTTATTTAATTAAAATTCAAAAGGTATAATGAATGAGGCAGCCAACCAGATAATAAATTCAATTAAGAACACAAGTTGTTTAAAGAGCTAATGCAGAATAATAAATGTTATAACTTGATGTGCATAATGTTATAGGTTCATAGGTTCATAGGTAGGTACTAGGCTATCTGACCAAAGGCATTTATAAGCCTAGCCAGAATGTGTTGGCTTTCGCCACCCCCTTAGATTAGTTCCCTGTGCCTCTGTCCAGCAGAGCCATTGAAGTGATCCCCAGGGTAAACTTTCTGTTTCCCATCCACTCGTCAAGTTTTCTTTTGAAGAGTGTTAGCGAGGATCTCTGCCTAATGTAGATTGGAATCTTGTTCCAAAGCATGGGAAGTCTCTGGGACAGGAATCCATCCCTCCAGCACATCCTATTTATTGTTGTGGTGAGGTTTAGATCCCTAGAGCATGTGGCTCGAGGGGAAAAGGTTTTCTTTAGGTGGAGCATGTCCATCAATTCTGGGTTGGACATGGCCTTGTATGTCAGGCAGAGATCACCTCTGAGTAGGCGGTATGCAACCGAGTACAGCTGGAGTTTCTTCAGTCGAGCTGCATAGGGCATCTCTTTGAGGCCAGTGATCCTATTGGTGAGGTACTTCTGTGGTCTTTCCAGCTGTTGCAGGTGTCTTTTAAGATACATACCAAATGGGGCGTTGTACTCTATGGTAGGTCTGATGAGTGATGAGTAGATGGGCACAATGACCTCTTTTGATCTGGATGCAAACCCTTTTGTGATTAGGTGGGCCATGAAGAAGGATTTTCTAACCACTTTGGCAACGTGATTATCAAGTTGAGATTACTATCTACTTGAGTCCCCAGATCCCTTATTACGTCTCCCGTATTTAGGGGACTATCACCTATGTGGTAGTTTGTGGGTACTTTGTTTTTTCCAAAGGGGATGACTATGCACTTTTTGGCATTTAGCTTGAGGCCATGATTTTGACACCAGGTATCCGTCTCAGAGAGACCCTTTTGGAGGATGTCTGTGTCAGCTGGAGAGTCAATTATAGCCCCTAGATTGCAGTCGTCTGCAAACTTGGTCAGCCATAGTCTTCCTGTGCTTGCCTGTACCTCTGAGAAGTATATGCCGAACAGGAGGGGTCCTAGGACTGAGCCCTGGGGAATGAAACTTGTAACTGATTTAGAGTTGGACCTAGCTCCCGCAACTCTCACCATGTGGGTTCTGTCCGTGAGCCAGTTGGCAACCCATCTTGTGATATAGGGGTTTATGTTCAGGCTGGTGAGCTTGTCTATAATACCAGAATGGGGAATGGTGTCGAAAGCCTTAGCGAGGTCTAGGTAGGCTGTGTGTACCACCTTTCCCTCATCTATAGCCTTGGTAACTGTCTCAAAGAAGGTTTAGGAGGTATGATCTGCCCTTAACAAAGCCAAACTGGGTAGGTTCCAGTGTTTGGAGGCTCCCAATGTCTCTCTTAATGAGTTCCATGATGATGCGCTCCATAGCCTTGCAGACCAAGCTAGTGAGGCTTATAGGGTGATAGTTCCCGGGGTCTGTTGTGGCTTCACCTTTGTGGGGAGGAATAACCATTGCTGTGTGCCACTCTATGGGTACGTAGCCTGTGGAGAGTCTCAGTCTGAACAGTGTGTTTAGGTGAAGGGTTAGTTCATCTTTGAGCTTGTGTAGGATGCAGCCTGGGACACTGTCCGGTCCCATTGATGCTGTGTTTTTGGCTTTGGAGAGGGCTGTTTTAACCTGAGTAACTGTGATTTCAGGGACTCTACATTCTTCTGGTATGGTTATGGGCCCTTTTGGGAGTGAGAGGGGGGTGAAGTTTGTGCTGAACCTGTCTGCCAGGATGTTGGCGATATCGGTCGGTTCAGTGTATTTTGTGCCATTCTGCACTAACTCTGAGCAGATATGAGTATTGCCACTTAGATTCTTGACAGAGCTAAAGAATGCCTTGTGGTTATCTTTGGAGTCCTTGGCAATTTTTCTTTCAAAGCTCGCCTTGGATGACTTTATGAGGAATCATAGTTTCCTGCTTATACTGATCAGGGATGTCTTCCCTTCTTGGGATTTTACTCTTTTCTGTACTAGTTTCCTCCCTCTATTCTATAGTTTGTTTATGACAGGAGTCCACCAGACTGGTTTCCTATTTTTGGAGGAGTGAGTCTTGGTTTTGCTTGGGATGGCACGATCCATGCATTCTTGTAGGTGCGAATAGAATGCATTAGTAAAGGATTTTGCAGCTTGGAAAGTGTTATCCTTCAGCATGGGGCTTTGAAACTTTCCACCTCGGTCTTAAGTAATGTGAAGTTTGCTTTTGTAAAGTTTTTCACTGTGGTTTCCTTGTCCGGGGGTTGGGGGTAGAATGTGGATATCCAAAGTGATTTGTTTATGGTCAGATCTAACCAGCGAGGTGTTGACCTCTGGTGTGGAACACCAGTCACCCATGTTGGTGAAGACCAGGTCCAATATGTTGTCACCTCTGGTGGTAGTGTTGACCAGTTGAACCAGGGCGTTTGAGTTTATAAATTCTAGGAAATGTTGGGCAAGGGAATTAGTACTTGAGTAGTTCTCCCAGTTAATGTTTGGATAATTGAAATCACCCAATATTAGGGTGTTTGGTAGGACCTTTATGTTTCCCAGTGTTTCGAGAAATGCAGAATAGGGGTCCTGGGACATGGTGGGTGATCTTTAGCAAGCTACAATTTTAATTGTAGTTTTGCCTGTTGTTAGTTGCACGTGGATGATCTCTGAAGCATCATGCTGTGCCATAAACCTGGAGGTGTGGGTATCCTTGATAAATATGAATACACCCACTCTTGTATTTCAGTTTGGGTTCTGTGGCTGAAATGTACGGTATGAGTTGCAGCCTGGTAGTGCTGGGGTGCTCTCTGGAGCCTTAAACCAGGTTTCTGTTACTGCACATATATCGATTTTCTCCATACTGAGGAGTGCCTTGAGTGCATGCATTTTGAGATTTAGACTTTTGGCATTGAGTAGCATTATCCTCAGTTTTTTGTTAGTTGTGCTATTTACGGCAGTGGGTTTGTCTTTTGAGCCTTGCCTAAAAAAGGCACTATGGAGGTGGCAAGAGCCTTGACCAGTATTCGAAAGCATAAGGGTGACAGGTGCAAGCTGTCTCTAGTGAAGCAGCATGGCTTGTCGAGCAATGTCATCCCAGGTGGACAAACACTGGATCCCCTTTGAATGACACCAGAAACTTAGCCAATTGTTGAAATCGAGAATTTTTTCTTTATACCGTGGTATCATTCTTGGTGAGGGCAGGATACTACTCAGTGTCAGGGTCATAATGGCCTGGGCTACGTGATCAGAGAGCTCTT
Source organism: Protopterus annectens (assembly GCF_019279795.1). Classification (NCBI taxonomy): domain Eukaryota; kingdom Metazoa; phylum Chordata; order Ceratodontiformes; family Protopteridae; genus Protopterus; species Protopterus annectens. The sequence goes on from NC_056736.1 coordinate 537,715,594, forward strand.
CCATGTCTCTTTTCATGTAGCCCAGGGAGATACAGCTCAGGTCATTCACACCAACATGGACAATGACAGAGTCATATTTGTACTTGTTCTGGAGTGACCTGAGTGTTTGTGTTATGTGGCGGATCCTGGCACCTGACAGGTAGCTAACAGTAACCTTCTCCTTATTCAGCCTAGTGAGTGCCGCACGTCAGTGTGCCTGAATATAGAGTGGACTATTACTAGTATGTCGGGTATGTTATTTTGCCTTAAGGGCTGTGATTGCATGGCACACTGGTTTTGTGAAGTATGTGTTTCATGGTTTGTGTTGGGGGGTTGGAGGTTGCTTGGTTGTTTGCTTTGGAGGTCTCTGTTGGTTTTGCAGATTTTTATTTAGAGCCTCCCAGTATGTTTTCATGTATTTATGTGTGTTTTTTGCCAGTGCTAGTTTAATGGGTCTATGTGAGACTGGTGGTGTGATGCAAGTTTTTCCCTTCTCCTCTTGACTGTCTGATCCAGTTTTGGGTTGAGAGAACGTAGCCTCCAGTTTGGCTGTATAATTGCATCTCTCGCATGTATTAGTGTTTGGTGGTAGGAAGAGAGGGTTGTCTGTGTACATGAGAAAGTTGTAACATTGCCTGAAAATGCCCAGATTCACCAGATGGACTGGAGAGTACACCTGAAACTGCCCTTTGGACATGCCTGGATAGGTACAGTGAACTGTTTTACTGGATGGCTGGTAATGTTGAATAGAGAGCCTTGTCCTTCTGTACAGTACAGGAGGGTCTAGTGCTAGGGTTTATAACTGCTTGTTATAAGTTTTGAGCAAGTGCCAGGCTGAGAAATGAATGGCTTCAGTGCTTAAGTTAAAAGTTTATCTAGTTCCAAGGGAAAAATTGAAGAGGACACTTTGTGGAGCCGGGAATAGTTTTACCCTAGCTAACCAGCACTGCCTGGCTCGCAAAACCAGGCCAATGCAGTATTTATAGCAGGAAAATGAAAGAGATAGAAATTAGCCCAAAATGGCCAATAAACTACTAAGTTCTGGGCTGAAGCCACTCCTCCAGGGACAGAGAGGCTGCTCAAAGCTCCCCTCTCTCACAGGTGAACAGAGAAGCTTCCTTCTATCCAAGTAAGGTATGGGCTAACACAGAGATTTGTAACACAGCCCTGAATTCAGCACTAACCTGAAAACTGGACTATACCTGCTTAGAAAGGCAGGAAACAAGTATATATATATATATATATATATATATATATATATAGATATATATATATATATATATATATACATATATTTTTTTTCAGAAAATAAAACAGATACAATAAAAGAACACTTTAAATGCACAGAAAAGGATATTTATTGTTATATATTGCAGATGAGAGTTGTAGTCAATGCCCCTAGTAATAAAGTAAACACAAATACAGTAAAAGCAGATGAATAAAGTGCAATCTGTATATATATATATATATATATATATATATATATATATATATATATATATATATATATATATATATATATATATATATATATAAAACAATAGAAAATGAACAAACTGATTTAAACAAGTTACCCAATTAACCAGAAAAAAACTCAGAACTGAGCCCTGTTCCAGCAGTCTTCAATCAGACAAGTTCTAACTGCACACTCCTGCTACTAGGGCGCAGGGGAACCTTCTCCAAAAAATGATGGCCTGGATCAGTGCTCAAGTTATACAAACAAAGCCAGATTCAGCAGGCTTGAATCTGGTCTATGCTACAGCAACAAGGCGCACCAATTTCAGAAAGAAACAGTTCAAATAAGCAGGCACAATAAGCCTTTGACCAGAAATTCCCAGCTCAGAAGGGCAGAATACAGCCTTTCCTCCCACAAGAGTGCAGACCACAACCCACTTAATGTAGAATAATGGGCCTGAAGCCCAAGTGCTTAAGCCAGAACTAATACATTTTTTGAATAGCAGACACTGTGCCTTCAATTAGCAATTCCCAGCTTAGAAGGATGTAAGCTACCTGTCCTGCCTCAAGAGTGCAGACCAAAACCTTCTTAATGTAAAACAACTGGTATGAAGCCCAAGTGCTTAAACCAAAAGACTTAGAATAACAGTTACAATTTAATATCAGGCTGCTACCAAGCAGTACTAAATGCAGCAGAATAAATAAAATTGAGTACTTTTAAGAAAAGCAAAATAAAGTAGGAGATAACACAAATACAGTAAAAGCAGATGAATAAAGGGCAATTTTTTTAAGTGCAAGGAGAGAGGAAGGAAGAACGTAAGTGGGTTGACCTTCTCAAATCTTCGCTCTGTATTAAGTCGAGTGAACACTAGACTCAGAATATGATCTCACTGTACTTGGTTAACTGAGCAAATGAGATGGAACCAGGAGGAGTGTTCTAATACAGACTTACAGGAGGGGCGGGCAATTCCAGAGCCACCAACACTAATACCTACACAGAAACAGGGAGGGTGGGTGAGGAAGAAAGAAGTGATAACACCTCCTCCTCTTATAGCAGATACACACACAGCACACTGTTCAATGAAACACATAATTAGGAAACAGAAAAAATGAAAATACAGTACTTTTAAAACTGCAGGTTTGTACTTAACAGGAGACTAAAATACACTACTGCAAGTTTTACTTAACTTCAGCTTCTAATGCAGATGTTTGTAGTCAAGCAAGTCTCTCAGAAGATAAGGATAAAATGATTTCTCAAACTTTGAAATTGTATTTCATTGCATACATTTTATTTTTTCAAACATAACTGTTTGCGTTTTAAAACAGGTTTAATAAATATTGTACAGTTTAAACCAGGAAATCTATCAGCTTGCAATTTAACTATCCAATTATATTCCTCGAGTTCTAGGACATTATTTTTATCTCCTCCCCTTATATTTGTAAAACATATGTCCATGACTCTAAATACAAAACTATGTGTATTATCTGACTCCATAACATGTTTTGCTATTGCATTTGTTAAGATACGTCTTCTAATGTCAGATTTATGTTCTATAATACATACACATCATTTTCTGGTTGATTTACCAACATAGAAGCTAGAACACAGGTAGCTGAGTATACTATATTAGTTGTATAACAAGTGGCTGTACAAGTAAAAGAAAAGGATTTTTGTGTAGTAGGATGTATAAATGTATTATTTTTACAAATAACACTACATACTGAACAATTTAAGCATGGGAAAGTGCCCTTTCTATTTAATTCACACTGATTCTGTGATTTTATGGCGGAAATCTTTGTAACATAATTTACTTTGTAAGTTGGATGAATTCTTGTAAGCAAACTTTGGAGTAGATGTAATAAATTTATTTAATTCTGGTAGAGCCATCAGAATTTCCCAAGTGTTGAAAATAATTTTCTTAACATCAGCTGTGCATCTGCTATACGTAGTTGTATAGCGTAAGGTGTTTATTCTACTATCATTCCCAGATACAATGTTAACATTGTTAGGTGCTGAAAAATATGGTTTAGCTATGGTTTGCCATTGTTCTAAGAGACATTTTCCAGCAGTGAGAAAGTATGTTGACTTGTATAGGATTATGGCATGACAGCAGGGACACTAGTAAAGGAATTGTTACTGTTTACTTGATAGCATACAGCTAAACCTGGATCAGCAAAGTGTTAATCATGTAGGACGTTACTAACTTTATAGGTGGTCAAGGAACTTACTTTCTGCATCAGTTTGTTGACAAGGCTCAGGGCTCCTGTCAGTGATGGCAGAAAAAAAAAAGCAGCAAATGTAATTTAAAAGGTTTTATTGGAGGACTGAAAATGTGTGGTCATACATACAGCAAGTGGGAATTTAGAAGAAAAAGGAAGACAATTTAGGAAACTAGCTTTTCTGTGCAAAAGGGTACATAGCAGGCAACATGAAATAATTGTTAACCAAACAATATATGAAACTAAGATGAGAGAGAGAAAAAAGACAAAAAGAAATTAAAATACAAATATGTTTTGCTGCAGCAGATAAGAAGAAACCTGTATATATCAGGGAAATTAACTCTGAGTAATGTGTGCGAAGCAGATAGCCATACAACCAGTATCTACCTGGCATAAAGGCTTACTTTACATCAGTTTCTCTGATTTGTGAACAGAAAGCAATAATTCATTTTTATTATTAGAATGCTTTTTATTGACTTTAGATTTGTGGCTCTGTCTTTCTGCCCCTTTGTCGTTCTGTCATGCTTTTTTCTGCTGTCTCACAAAGCTAATTTCAATAAAGAGTATTCTAATAATGACAGAGGGACAATATTTTAGTCTTTAAATAAAATATTGTGCCTCTGTTATTAGTGAGACAATCCACACACGCACACTCAGACACATATAGATACACACACACACACACACACACACACACACACACACACGCACACACACACACACACACACACACACACACACACACACAAAAACACATACACACTCTCTCTCTCGCATCTCTGTTTATCACACAAACATACACACACACACACACACACGCGCGCGCGCGCACACACAAACACACACACACACATACACTCTCTCTCGCATCTCCCTACATCATGTCCTCCACACACACACACACACACACACACACACACACACACACACACACACACACACACACACACACACACACATTCATGGATGCACTGTACTATGAGTAGCCATAAAAGAGAAATGCGCACACACACTCACACACACACACACACACACACACACACACACACACACACACACACACACACACACACACACACAGTCACACACATGTGCACAGGCACACACTCACACACACACAGACACACACACACACACACACACACACACACACACACACACACACACACACACACACACACATACACACACACACACACACACACACACACACATACACACATTCTTAGTCCAAGACACACAATAATACAAGGCAGAAATAACACTGAGCTGCTCGTCAGCAAGGGACACACCTACAAAGATGTGAAAGGACCACAGGGTGACAGTGTAGGATGCATAGTACTCCAAGCGACCTTAACTGAAAACCTACATCATTTCCTACACACGCACAGACACACACAGACACACACACACACACACACACACACACACACACACACACACACACACACACACACACTCGCATCTCCCTACATCACTTCTTGCATACACACACACACACACACACACACACACACACACACACACACACACATTCATGGATGCACTGTACTATGAGTAGCCATAAAAGAGAACTGCGCACACACACACACACACACACACACACACACACACACACACACTCACATCTCCCTACATCACTTCTTACATATATACACACACACACACACGCACACACGCGCACACACACACACACACACACACACACACACACACACACACACACACATACACACATTCTTAGTCCAAGAGACACAATAATACAAGGCAGAAATAACACTGAGCTGCTCGTCAGCAAGGGGCACACCTACAAAGATGTGAAAGGACCACAGGGTGACAGTGTAGGATGCACAGGACCCCAAGCGACCTTAACTGAAAACCTACATCATTTCTTACACACGCGCGCGCACACACACACACACACACACACACACACACACACATACACTCGCATCTCCCTACATCACTTCTTGCATATACACACACACACACACACACACACACACACACACACACACACACACACACACACACACACAAACACACACACACGCATTCATGGATGCACTGTACTATGAGTAGCCATAAAAGAGAAATGCGCGCACACACACACACACACACACACACACACACACACACACACACACACACACACACACACACACACACACACACACACACACATTCTAAGTCCAAGAGACACAATAATACAAGGCAGAAATAACACTGAGCTGCTCGTCAGCAAGGGGCACACCTACAAAGATGTGAAAGGACCACAGGGTGACAGTTTAGTATGCACTGTACTCCAAGCGACCTTAACTGAAAACCTACATCATTTCCTACACACGCACACACACACATACACACACAAACGCATGCTCTCACAACTCCCTACACACTGCAAACAATATTTTACTGAAAGACTAAAAAGTAAAAATAAAAATATAAAAATTTTTTTTTTAAATAATGCTTTTTATTGAGTTACTCTAAAAAGTAAAAAATAAGGATGAGTGAAAACTTTGCAACAGAAATACAGACAAGGTGATTTCAGAAAAACATTTGAGGTTGGTTTTGTTGATTCCTGCTACTTCTTCTGGTATCTCATTATCACAATCAGCAAAGCCAACCTTGAATGCTTTTCTGAAATCAGTTTGTCTATGTTCAAACCTCTCAACTGTAGAGATTTTCACAGAATGTCTAGATTTTAGCCTCATATTTTTGGTAAATTTTTCATAAAATTGTGGTTTTCTGGCAAAATAGTAATAAATCATTAAAGATTGAAGTTAGAAAATAATGACAGACATTTGATTTTCAGACTTCATATCCTTCAGAAAATTCATGCGAATGCAAAAATCTGTTATTCTATCTACTTTCTAGGTTTGTAAAAGCAATATTTAAAATTTGTCCCTATTTTTGTGGCTTTGTCCAGATTTCTTGCTCTAAGAGGTTGAGAGTTATGTCTGTTTCTTTTGCAAAGTTTTCAATCTTCTTCCTTATTTTTAACTTTATATATATTATATATATATATATATATATATACATATATATATATATATATATATATATATATATATGTATATATATATATATATATATATATATAAAAGGCAGATCATGCCTCCTGAACCTGATCGACTTCTTTGAGGAAGTCACCAAAGCCGTAGACGAGGGTAAGGTGGTTCACACAGCCTATCTTGACCTCGCCTAGGCTTTCGACACCATCCCCCATTCTGGAATTATAGCTAAACTCACTCAACTAGGTATAAATCCTCAAGTCACAAGATGGGTTGCCAACTGGCTCCCTGACAGAACCCACATTGTAAAAGTTGCAGACTCCAAATCTAACGTCAAACCAGTGACAAGTGGAGTACCACAGGGTTCAGTCCCGGGACCTCTCCTGTTTGGTATCTGCTTCTCTGAAGTACTGGCTAACACAGAAGGCCTTTGGCTAATGAAGTTCGCAGATGACTGCAAACTAGGAGCCATAGACGAGTCCCCAAATGATGTGGACATCCTACAGAAGGGCGTCACTGAGACAGGTGCCTGGTGTCAGAGCCATGGCCTCAAGCTCAATGCCAAAAAGTGCACTGTCATTCCCTTTTGTAAAAACTCTGTACCTATGAACTACCACATAGGCAGCAGTCTACTTAATGCTGAATGTGTGATAAGAGACCTTGAGACCCAGGTGGACAGTAGTCTCTCCTTTGATAATCACATTGCCACAGTAGTCAGGAAATCCTTCTATGTGGCACACCTCATCACAAAAGGGTTCTCTTCTTGGAAAAAAGTGTTCATTGTTCCCCTCTACTCGCCACTCATTAGACCCATTATAGAGTACAATGCCCCTTTTGGAATGTACCTCACAAGACATCTGCAGCAGCTGGAAAGGCCACAGAAATACCTCACAAAGAGGATTACTATCCTCAAACAGATGCCCTACACTAACCATCTCAAAAAACTCCAGCTTTACTCCGTAGCATATTGCCTACTCTGAGGTGATCTCTGCCTAACATATAAAGCTATGTCAAACCCAGAGCTGCTGGACATGCTACACCTAAAAAAATCCCAATCCCTCCAACCTACACACTCTAGGGACATAAACCTTGTCACCACAATAAACAGGACATGCTGGAGGGATACATTCCTGTCCCAGAGACTTTCCATACACTGGAACAAGCTACCCATCTATGTCAAGCAAAGTTCTTCATTAGCACTCTTCAAGAATAATCTTGATGAGTGGATGGGAAATAGGAAATACACCCCGGGGATCAGTTCTATGGCTCTGCTCGACAGGGACACAGGAAAATAACTTTCTTGGGTGGTGTAAGCCAGTGAACCTTGTTGGCTAGGCTTACTTAGGCCCTTGGGCCAATAGCCTAGTGCCTACCTGTGAACCTATGAACCTATATATATATATATATATATATATATATATATATATATATATATATATGGATATATATATATATATATATATATATATATGGGTCTACCTGAGATGGTCGACAGGCCATATGATCGACACTCATTTGGTCGACAGTTCATTTGGTTGACAAGCAGATTTGCCCCCCTCCCCAATGTTGTGCAACCCTGGAGTTGATATATATAATTAGGAGGGGTGTGGGGGCACAGCCCCCCACATAAAATGCTTGTCGACCAAATGAATGGTCGACCAAATGAGTGTCGATCATATGGCCTGTCGACCATGTGAAGTAGACCCATATATATATATATATATATATATATATATATATATATATATATATATATGCATATAGTAGTTCATAGGTGTGCACTAGGTGTTCATAGGTTCACAGGTGTACACTAGAGTAATGATTAATGGGACTGGGTGGTGTTCAGAGGTGTACACTAGGCTAATGACTAATGGGACTCAGCCACTCATCCCAAATGTATCCCACAAGGGTTTGAGCCTTAGACGTTATTATAAGGACATGATTTACAGAGTGCCTCTGTCCATTAGAGACATAGGTGCTAGACCCGGGGTGAATTGCCAGATTCCTATCCACCGGTCAAGGTTACACTTGTTTAGGGTTAAAGAAGACCTCTGATTCACGTGGATGAGAAGCCTGTTCCAGGGGAGAAGAATTCTCTGAGGCACATGCCTGTCAATCCAACATGTCTCATTTATGCTGCAAGCAAAGTTCAAGACCCCAGAACGAGAAGTTCTGATGCTATTGGTTTTGCAGATATGCAAGAGATCCAACAGAGAAGAATCTGGGGATGCTTTTCATGTCATACATAGATAGCTCCACAACAGCCTGTAGGAAACAGAGTATAGGGATAGTGCTTTGAGGTGATCTGCATAGGACATGTGTTTAATGCCTTGTATTATTTTTTTGAGGAACCTCTGTGGACATTCCAGTTGCTGCATGTCCCTGGTTAGGTCCAAACCGATGTACTCAATGATGGGTCTGATGAGGATTGAAGACAGAGGAATGATGACTTCCTTGGACCTAGATGCCATGCCCTTGCTTATAAGTTGAGCAACACAGGATGATTTTCTTACTACCTTAGACACATGTAGGTCAAAAGCCAGGTTACTGTCCAGTTACATCCCCAAATCCTTGACTTCTGGGTTCACTCTTAAGGGGCATGTTATGAATGAGGTAGTGTCCTAGAGTCACTGATTTCCCAAAGGGTACTACTGTGCATTTCATGGTATTGAATTTTAAGCCATGGCTTTAGCACCATTCATTTATTTGTGTTAGCTCTTCTTTAAGATCTTAGCGTCTTAGGGGATTCTATACCTGTTCCAAGTTTGCAGTCACCTGCAAACTTGGTCAGCCAAAGGTCTTTGCCATTGACTTTAACTTCTGAGGAACAAATACCAAAAAGGAGCAGACCCTATACAGGGCACTCAGGGTTTCTACCAGTGACTGGCCTTTTTGTGGTGCTTCTCATCCCTTTCCTAACTTCCTGGGTCCTATCAGTGTACCAGCCTGCCACGCAACAAATAACATAGAGGTTAATGCCTGTTTCTGTGAGTTTGTTTACAATTCCCAAGTGGAGTATTGTATCAAATGTCTTAGCCAGGTCACGGTAGGCAGTATACACCATTCTTCCATCATCAATTGCCTTGATGGCCTTTTCAAAGAAGTACACCAGGCTGAATAGGTATGATCTGCCTTTCACAAAGCCAGACTGAGTTGGGTCTAGTGTCTGAAGGTCTCCCTTGTCATTATTAATCATTTCCACGGTAATTATTTCCAAGTTTTGCATATAACACTAGTCAGATTATAGGTCTGTAGTTCTCAGGATCCACTGATGGATCGCCCTTGTGCCGAGGGATGACTGTTAAAACCCTCCATTCATATGGCACAAAGCCTGTCCTGACGCTATGGTTAAATAGAGCCTTCAGAGGTCCTGAAATGTCATGTTTCAGGCTATTTAGGAGGCACCCTGGGATATTATTGGGGCCCATTGATGCGGTGTTAGCCTTAGAGAGTGCATTTAGGACCTGCTCGTTAGTGATAGTTGAGGGATTATGTTTGACGGTGTTATTCAGGGGGCAGCTGGGGGGGATGGGGGGGATTGGAGCTGAATTTTTTGGGCAGCAAATTTGCTATATCTTCCTGCTCAGTGTATGTGTCTCCAATAACAATCAGTTCTGCCATCTTTGAGTTTTTGGACATAGCTAAATAAATCCATGTGGTTGTCCATAGTCTGGGAGGCTATCTTTGCCTCAGAATTGGCTTTGATTGACTTAATTTGCCATCTTAGTTTTTTATTTAACCTAATGAGATAGTTTTATCCTGATAAGTATTGTACTTCCTAATTTTAGCTATGACTTTTTTTCCTTTTGTTTTACAATGTTTATATTTGGATTCCATTAAGGTAGTTGTTTTTTAGAGTTTGTTCTTTACTTGTTTCTGGTAGGAACAGTTGTCTGTATGCATCTATTAACATAAGTGTACAAGGTTTCTGTGTACAGTTCTGTATCAGCAGCTGTATTCTTCAGGTTTGGAGTGTCTTGAAATTTTGTCAGGTAATCTCTTAACAATATGTAGTTTGCCTTAGAGTAGTTTTGGTTTTGGGTTTGTTTGCGTGACAGCACTGATTTTTATTTTGAAGCAGACAGCTTTATGGTGTAACATTACCAGAAAGGCCCCCACACTGAGGGGGGGGGGGGGTAGCATCCTCCCATATTGGTGAGTACCATATCCAGTATGGTAGTACCCCTTGTCAGCATATGTTTTAACTGTTCCAGGTGGTTTGTGTTTACAAAGTCCAGGAATCCCTGGGCCTGCAAATGTTGGGTCCTGTACTCCTCCAAGAATATGGTATTGGTTTGGATGGTAGGTGACTCCAGTAGGTCTAAGTATGAGCTGTGGGTTTCGGGGATCATAGACAGTGATTTATAGCTTGCAAAGATATGATATGGGACTCTACCAATGATAATTTGGATATGGAGAAGCTGAAGAGCACCATCCTGTCTGACAACCTTGATGTATGTTTGTTTTTGATGTAGATCAAGACACCTCCACTTTTAGCCCCTGCCTGTGCAGTCACTGGTCTTAATTGTAGAAGGAATTGTATCCCTGAACTGCTGGGTTGCTCTCTGGGGCTTTAAACTATGTCTCAGTAACTGCACAGATGTCTGCATTTTCCAAGGTTTGAAGAGTTTGGTGGGAGTGGAGTTTCTTGTTTAGGCTCCTGGCATTAATCAGTAATGGCTTTAGATTCCCTTAGATTGATTTTACTAAGCTGGAAGGTTTGTTAGTTTGGCATTGCCTATAAAGGCCCTATGGAGGAGGGCAATGTTTTATCCAATATTTGAAAGCCTAGTTGGGACATGAGCAGACCAACCTTGGCAAGGCAAAGTGGTCTGTTGGCCATATCCTTCTACCTTTGACAGACACCAGAAGCTGTGCCAATTATTAAAGTCAGTCAACGTCTGCTTGTGTGGAGGCATCATCCTTGGTGAATGTAGAATGCTGCTCAATGCTAGATTCATACCAGCCTGCGATTTTTAGTCTTAGAGTTCCATGTCTCTCTTCATACTGACCAGGGAGGTGAGTCTCAGGTTATTTACACTCACGTGGACTATAACTAAGTTCATAGGTTCATAGGTTGGTACTAGGCTATTGGCCCTAGGGCCGCCTATACAAGCCTAGCCATAATAATTCCCTGGCTATTTCTTCCCACAGTATTTACTTCCCTGGACCCTTGTCTAGCAGGGTGACTGACATGATCCCTGGGGTGAATTTCCTATCTCCCATCCATTCATCAAGGTTCCTTTTGAAGAGGGCCAAAGAGGTGCTCTGCTTGACATGTATGGCCATTCTATTCCAGAGTCTGGGGAGTCTCTGAGTCAGGAACCTATCCCTCCAGCATATTTTGTTCATTGTGATGACAAGGTTGAGATCCCTGGAGCATGTGTCTCTGAGAGGTTGGGATTTCTTTAAGTGTACCATGTCTAACAGCTCTGGATTTGACATGGCCTTGTATGTTACGCAGAGATCACCTCTGAGTAGATGATATGCGACAGAGTATAGGTGGAGTTTTTTTAGATGGTCAGCATAGGGGCATCTGCTTTAGGCCTGTGATTCTTTTAGTGAGGTATTTCTGCGGCCTTTCCAGTTGTTGCAGATGTCTTGAGAGGTACATACCAAATGGGGTGTTGTATTCTATAATGGGTCTAATGAGGGATGAGTACAGTGGTGCAATGACCTCCTTTTTTCTGGATGAAACGCACTTAGTGATGATGGTGTGGGTTCTGTCAGTAAGCCAGTTGGCAACCCATCGAGTGATGTAGGGATTAATGCCCAGCTTAGTAAGTTTATCTATGATTCCAGAGTGGGGGATGGTGTTGAAGGCCGTGGCGAGGTCCAGATAGGCTGTGCGGACCACCTTACCCTTGTCCATGGTTCTGGAGACTGATTCGAAGAAGTCAATCAGGTTCAGGAGACAAGATCAGCCCTTCAGAAACCCAAACTGCGTGGAGTCCAGTGTTTGAAGGTTGCCAATGTCTTTGTTTATGTTCCATGATAATATGTTCTGTGGCCTTGCAGATCAGGCTCGTCAGACTAATGGGGCGGTAGTTCCCGGGATCCAAGATGGATCCCCCCTTGTGGAGTAGGATACTTGCAGCTGTGTGCCACTCAGTGGGCATGAAGCCTGAGGTGAGGCTATGATTAAACATGATACTTAGATGAGGTGCCAGTTCATTTTGTAGTTCATATAGTGCACAGCCTGAGATATCATCTGGTCTCATGGATGCTGTATTCTTACCTTTAGAGAGTGCATTTTTTACCTGTGTGGCCATTATTACTGGAATTTGGCAATCTTTCGGTATTGAGATGGGCCCTTTAGGGGGTGAGAGGGGGGGTGAAGTTTGCACAGAATCGATCGGCCAGGATATTGGCAATATCCTTGGGATCAATGCATTCAATGCCATTCTGTTGTAGCTCAGAGCAGATCTGAGCATTGACATTTAGAGTCTTGATGTAGTTATAGAATGCCTTGTGATTGTCTTTGGAATCTTTGACAATTTTATTTTCGTAACTAGCACTGGAGGATTTTATGAGGGATCTCAGCTTCTTACTGAGGCTGGTAAGGGAGGTTTTTGCATCCTGGAATTTTCCTCTTTTCTGCAACAGTTTCTTCCTTTGGTTGTAAAGTTTGTTTATGGAAAGGGACCATCAGATTGGCTTCCTTTTTTGGAGGACAGCATCTTGGTTGTATTGGGGATGGCACGATTCATGCAAGAGTGGATGTGCTCGTACAGTGCCTTAGTGTATGATTCAGCAGTCGAACTTTCAGTTCTGAGTGACTGCCTTCCAGACTATCTGCAAATATACAGAGCTGAGTATATTTTTTTTGGTTATAGAGTTTGTTAATTGTTGCTTAGATCTCTGTTAAAACTGTTGTCTCACTGTCCTGAGAGACTGATCTGCAAATATATAGAGCTGAGTATATTTTTTTGGTTTTAGAGTTTGTACTGTTAGTTGTTGCTTAAATCTCTGTTGAAACTGTTTTCCTCACCCCCCCATCCCCCATTTTCTGCCATGTCTTCAGTTGGTATAACTGCTTTTTACAGCTTGTGTGTTATCTAACTCATGGATCACTTAATTTGACCTGTTAGTGACAGCCTGTATTTAATTTCTGGAACCTGTGTTCTGAGAGACTGCCTTCCAAATTATCTGCAAATATACAGAGCTGAGTATATTTTTGGTTATAGAGTTTGTTAATTGTTGCTTAGATCTCTGTTGAAACTGTTGTCTCACTGTTCTGAGAGACTGATCTGCAAATAAACAGAGCTGAGTATATTTTTTGGTTTTAGAGTTTGTACTGTTAGTTGTTGCTTAGATCTCTGTTGAAACTGCCCCCCCCCCATTTTCTGCCGTGTCTTTAGTTGGTATAACTGGTTTTTACAGCTTGTGTGTTATCTAACTCAAGGATAACTTGATTTGACCTGTTAGTAACAGCCTGCATTTAATTGCTGGAACCTGTGTTCTGAGAGACTGCCTTCCAGACTATCTGCAAATATATAGAGCTGAGTTTTTTTGGTTATAGAGTTTGTTAATTGTTGCTTAGATCTCTGTTGAACTGTTGTCTCACTGTTCTGAGAGATTGATCTGCAAATATACACAGCTGAATATATTTTTTTGGTTTTAGAGTTTGTACTGTTAGTTGTTGCTTAGATCTCTGTTGAAACTGTTTTGTCTTCCTATTTTTGGTTTGTAGTTTAAATTTGGTGGCTTTTGCAGTTGCCCGCCCCACTGTAGATTTGATCTGGGACACTCCCCCAGCCCCATCTCTTTACCGCATTCTACCTAATAAACTCTTTCTGCACTTGCTTTTAGTCCTTTTTAATTTAATTGCATTTTTTAAACAGTGTTTGGTCTAATATTGCTACATACTCAAGTGTGCTAGCTTGCACTGCATGTGAATTGTTTTTACTACTGTTTTTGCTACGTTTCTGTAAAAAAAAAAAATGTTAAGCCTGTTTCCTACCTTTCCTGTAACGAGTGTTCCAGATACAGATTTGCTGTATCCAGGACTGTATGTAAGCTTCTGAGCCCCCCAAGCCTTTCTGTGTTGGAGGGAAGCCTTCTAGCTTATCAGTGAGAGTGGTAAGCACTAGGTAACCTGTCTACCACATAAGGAGTGGTTCTGGCCCAGAAATTGTAGTCATTGGCCGTTTGGGCAATCTCTTCCATCTCTCTCAACTTTCTGATTTGAAAGCCTGCATTTGCACTTGTTTCTGTCCTGTAACTCGTCTAGTGCAGATACAGATTCTTAGTTTTAGCACTTAAATTTGCTTATTCATGCTCAGCACTTGTTCAGAACTTGTAAGCACTAAATAAGCTATTAATTACTATAGCACTCAATCTTTATCATTACCTACAGGAAACAGTTTTTGTACTTACTTTTCTCACTTATCTAGAGAAAATAGTTTTTTATTCAGGCATGTCCAAGGGTCAGCTCCCAGTGTTCTCTCCTGTCTATCTGATGAATCTGGGCATTTTGAGGCAATGTAGAAATTGCCTCATGTACACAGACAACCCTCTCCTCCTACCACCCAACACTACAACCTGTGAGAGATGAACTTATCTAGCCAAACTGGAGGTAAAGCTCTCTCCAACCAAGACTGAACTTGACAGTCATGAGGAGAAGGTAAACATTTGCACCACACCATACTCATCACATAGTCTCACTAAATCTACACCACCAAAATCTACACATAGTAACCTCAAAAACATTCACAGAGGCTCTCAATAATAATCTATCTAAGCAATAGAGACTTCCAAAGCAGAAACGCAAGCAACCTCCATCCCCCAACACAACCCAAATGACACATAGCTCACAGACTCAGTGTGCCACTCAACCACAGCCAATAAGGCAAAACAACGTACCCAACACACTAGTCATTAGGTGACTCTATAGTCAGGCACACTGATGTCCCACTCACAGGGCTAAACAAGGAGAAGGTTACTGTAAGCTGCCTGTCAGGTGCCAGGATCCTCCACATAACCCATGCACTCATAGCAGGCTAGCTTGGGTGATTTTGAGGCTAGGAGCAAGCAGTTTTGTGTGGCAGAGTCCTTTTCAACATTCAAACTAGCGGCTCTTTTCACAACTGAATAACTGAGTACAGTTTAAGATGTAATTTAATTGGTAAGATCTAGTTTCTAAGTGCCTGTATCTATACAAGGCATGCCTAAACCCGATTGTGTAACAATCAGTGTCACACAAATCTGCAGAATTTATAGAGGCAATGAAAGCTGAATAAGCTAACTAGATAGCCACTAGTCTATAAAGTGGCCTTATATTAAGCCTTCTATGTGTTTCCCAACTCGACAAACTAGACTACCCCCCTACTGCTACTAGACGAATAATCCCAAGTCTTCTTAATTTAAACACATGCAAAGGTTAGCTAAATGTGAAAAGCTAAAAGAAACCAATTCAACAACAAGCTAAGAAACACTTTTAAGATTATTTTCAAGCAATTAATCCGGCAGCAATTACAGTGGAGAACAAATGCACATAGTCTTAAAATGCAGACATATGCAATAAATAATCAATTAAACAACAGCACTACATTTAAACAATTTAGAGAAGTGAAATTTCTCAAGTTAAAGTGCTTATATGTGAAAGTACTCATGTATTATCAGAGCTTCTGTTCTTGTACATTCCATAGAGATCAGCTGAAACCACATTTAGAAACAAAAAGGGCTGTATGATAAAAAGACAACATATTTCACAGATGCAAGATGGATGGCTCAGGGAAGTTATAAGAGAGTATTACTTCAAAGAAAGGGTGATGATAGCTGGAATTCTCTTACTGAAAAGGCAGTAGGTCAAAACCAGCATCTGAGTTTAGCAATGCATGAGACAAGTAGAATTCCATGTTTATGAGGACTTCCTGTTGATGGTGGAGTTGATGCGGTGGTGGTGGGATTGTATGCTGTTAGAAAAAAGACCTGCAGCATATACTACAAATAAAGGACAGAATAGATGGGACAGGAGGGCATTATCTGCTGTTAAATTCTACATTTCTGTTCAAGACATCCTCTACCAAGCTAACAGAGATAATTAGACTTATGTGAATCAGGAAAACAAATTAATAAGTACAAATGGTGTTTGTTGTAAATTAATGAAAGTAATCACGTCATCATTTGACAAATATTGCTAGCATTAGCAAGATCAGATGGCATGATGACCTTTGTCCAATTTGTCATCTTATGCTTTCATGTTTAAGTCTGTTAAAGCAGGTTTACTTAGCAGTTGAGTACGTCTTCCTGAAAAGTATAAGCCATTGGTAGAAGGACTACTAAAGACATTTATAACCCATGTTGTGGCAGTAAGATAAGAACCGATAAGTGAAGTACAGATACTTTCTTAAGAAGCACCACATTAGAAAGCAGGATTTCTGTGAAATACTTCTTCACAGTGAAAAATGTGCAGTTTTGATAGAGGTATTGTTGCCTTTGAGATTGTTTTACATCAAAGTGGCATGTTCATGGAACTTTACTTCCTGCTTTATGAATGCCAAGGCATTTGACAAAGGGCCGTAGGAACTTTGCACATTTGTGAAGTATAATTATCAGCTATCACTTTTAATATACACATTAACCATGCTTAATTATCTGTTACAACAAACCATGTGTAATCAGCAGCTGTGTGGTAAATGAAAAGGCTCAGAAAGTACACAGCTCACGCACTGTGGGAAGTAAGTAAAAGTCGTGCTTTTTCTCCCAGTTGCATTCTATCTTAGCTGCCTATGGATGGGCAGGTGGTGAAAAATCCACACCCTGTTCTGCACATTCTGTTCCTTATGAAAGCTGTCTATTATCAAGGCAATGTGGGACAGAAGAGAGATTTAGTCAAGTATTAAAACAACAACAGTACCACAAAATGTCATGGCGATAATTAAGATTTTCTGCAAAAATACAGTAAGCTCTTTTTCTCAAACCATTTGCTATTTTTTCAGCAACATTTTTTGTTGTTGTTTTTGTTGTGTACACTATTCACTACATACACTGTGTATTCATGTCAAAGCAATGAATTTGTATTTTACTGATATATGAAGGAATAATTATCTTTAATACAATTGCACTTACTTTGGGTCCATAACATCTTGGCTAACACATGTTCAAGGAAACCGCAACTTACAGAATCAGCTTGTACAGCAGCCTAGTTTAATGAATATTTACCATAAAAGATGATAGACATAAAGCCTAAATACTATGTTCATTTTTCCAGTGGGGCAACTGTTTTGCAGAGTACACTAATTCATATTTTCACTTCAATGCTGCATTTCAGAAGGTTTAGAATATATGCATAGAGGAGAGCAGACCTTGTATATTGTCCCATCTCTGACACAATGTGACCTCAGAAGGAAAATATAAATTAATGTGGAATTGGGCATGGTTGCTACTTACAAAGACAGTGCAGCATTTGAATAATGCTTTTAATCTCCTTAATGCCAAACTTTTGGTAATTTGGACTTAGTGGTTTTCTTGAACACATCCTCCTCAAACTGGCATGGGCTACTTATTTCTGAGATGGAACAGTTATTTCTGCTTTAATGTTCTATACAACTATTTTAAGATATGACAATCGAGAATGAAACCAGTATATAGAAAACAGTATTAAAATGAAAATAAAAAATAGAAGCAATAGAAAAGATATTTTACTATTTAGTTTTACATCTGTGATTTTTGTCTGTCAGGAATATACACTTCTATATTTTAAGCTTCATACTTTTTATGACTATTTTATTAATAGAATATCCATTAACAGGTTATAATGCTATATAAGTGAAATATGTTTTCTGTATGATGTACGGGATATATAATTCTGCTATGGGGAAGCAGGCAAAAGTCAGCCATGACAGCACTATCACAATGCAAGAACATCACACGGACCTCAAAAATATCATTTATAGGTTTAGATTTAAGTACTAGGCTAGCTGCCCTTGCAGGCCATTTTAAGCCTAGCCAGTTTCCCTTTTTCTGTTTGAAATACCTATCCCATTTGGTTATAAATTGGCCTTACCCATTATATACTACCCCTAATGAGAATAACTGGGATCATACTATAGATATTTTGAAGGTTCTCGCACATGCAATGAATTATTTATCATTTGTTATTTATTCATTTCTCATCTGATGAGATTTTTTTTTTTAAACTAAGTTTGCCATACCATCATCATTCTGACAGATTAACACAGAAGGCAAAGGTTATACTCTGGTAATGAGATTCAGCCTGTAGCTCCAGGTATGATTCTTTCAATCTCCATTTGCTTGCTCTGTAACTGAGCAAAACATTTAACCAGCAGATGCTACTGTGTTAACAGCAGAAAAAAGTATGGTGCAACTGGTTTAAAAAAAATCCTCTCTCTTTGCAATACTTCTTTAAAGACTTGAAGTTGTATTGCATGGGAAATGTGAAAAGTAGAGAAGAAAGCTTTTCAGTAAGTGTTCACAAGTTATACCAGCAATATTCTGTCAAGGAGAAAGCATGATCTAGCTGGTCCCATCTACTCAGACAAGAAACTGTAACTGGAGACTAAGGGTGAAGTTCACTAAGAGACCACTTTTCAAGATCTTGCATTCTTACCACCTATGTGTATTTATTCCTTACAAGAGATACAACATGCCAGCTTTTGATTTCAATTTTTTCAATTTCCCCAAAGAAAAGTCAAATTGATGAAAAAATGAAATAGAACAAATTTTAACTTCATTCTGTATAGTATCTTATTTACATGACTGCCTGTTTTGAGAAGCATTTATTTACCACCACGTGTTGGCTCTTTCACTTACCCAGGGTCTATCTGTTATAGTCTATCTGGATTGCTTCATGTTTCCCAGTTCCTTACGAGTTATCCACTGCTTTCTTCTGTTTTAAATCCTCAAGCCATTCAGCTGGAAGACTAAAAGACTGGAATGGGGCTACTTTCTGAATTCATACTAACTAGGGACAAATGGGGTCCTGATAACCATTTATTGCACTGGTTTCTCCCACATCTGGTTACTAGCTAGCCCAATAGACATATTTTTTCTTTATGTTTTATATTAAAGGAGTAAACATTGTTTTTATCTCATTACAAGTATGTGTGTCATAACTAGCTAAACATTATTGCTATCAGTTCAATTATTACATCCTGCACTCCCTATAGCTTCCTAGGACAGACCCCATCTGGTTTAATAACTTGTGTGTACCCTGCTCCCAGCTTGTCAATCACGTTACCACAGACCATTTCCTCATAGTCCTTTTTTTCTGTCTTGCTTACCAAAGTCAGGCGGTGAAGGTAAGAGTTAGGAGCTGGACATTTATCACCTGCAGGAGTTTTGCCTTATTTATTCTGACCCATGTCAGCAGTTGCCAACAAGATGCTGCTATACCTGGGTCAGCATTGCTGGATCACTTAGTAGGTTCTGCTACACTGGGGTCTGCAGTGCTGGATCACTTAGTAGATCCTGCTACACTGGGGTCTGCAGTGCTACACCCTTTAGTGGATCCCGCTACACTCTTGTCTGCAGTGCTACATTACTTAGTGGATCCTGCTACACTGGGGTCTGCAATGCTGCATCACTTAATGGATCCTGTTACAATAGAATCTGCAGTGTTGCATCACTTAGTGGATCCTGCTACACTGGAATCTGCAGTGCTGCATCACTTAGTAGATCCTGCTACACTGGGGTCTGCAGTGCTATATCACTTAGTGGGTCCTGCTACACTGGTATAAGCAGTGCTGCATCACTTAGTAGATCCTGATAAAGTGGAGTCTGCAGTGTTGCATCACTTAGCAGATCCTGCTATAGTTGGGTCTGCAGTGCTGGATCACTTAGTGGATCCTGCTACACTGGAGTCTGCAGTGCTGGATCACTTAGTGGATGCTTCCCACATAACGGATCTGGCCACAGTCCTTCTAAATTACTTCTCAGGGCTAAAAGCTGACCTTGCAGCTGAATTTGCTGCTATGAATGCTTGGATTTTGCCAGGTGGTAGTCTAGCATTGGGCCAGGTCACCTCCTCGTTACTATGATAGGATAGCTGACCCTGCCTTCTCACCTTCATATTTCTGCTTGGCTCATTTGGTATCTGAACTTGGTAGCTAAAGCCGAGTTCAAGGAAATACAAATTGCATCATCTCTCAGTAACACAGATTCAACCTATTTTTAAAAGTCTTTTATCCATGAATATATCATGGGCATTTTCTATCTATCTGCTCCTGTTGCATTATTGACATGCACATTATCAGCTAATGTCTCGGATAAGTCTATGAAGAACTATCTGTTTAGCATGTGTATTTTACTCCTGCTGTTGTTGACCTGTTTGCCATACTGCCATTTATATATGCTAGTCTCCCTCCCCAACTACCTTTTCCTCTGTTAGTTATCAGCATGAGTGCCACCCATTTATTTTACTATACTTTATGAATTCTGGCAATTCTTACTTACCACTGTTTTAATTTTCCTGGTACTTCCTCATATATGATCTATCTGTTAGTTGTTTGTTCATTTATTTATTGCATTGCTTGAACGCAGTCTTTTATTGCATTTTTATTACTTTAATTGAAAATCACAGTGGCTTCTTCCTCCTTTCCCTCGTATTAGCCCATTTAATAAATAATGGGGTCTACATTAGAACATTGAAGTATTACTACATCGAATGTTCTAATATCGAACCATTTCACTCAAAACACCACAACATCGAACACTCAGAACAGCAAATTATTTCCCAGGGAAAAAATTCACTGTTCCAACAAACATACACACAACACAAGCACACCAAAATACATAATCCACACACATACACTTCACAGAACCCTACACTAAACCATACATACACTACTAGCTATCCACTTACCTTAACCCAACCCTAACCCTAAGGTCCATAACAACCGCACACTCACCTTACCCATTCCCTACACCTAAAGTCCCTATCGAACAGTCACCTTACCCGTTTCCTAACCCTAAAGTCCCTATCGCACACTCACCTTACCCGCTCCCTAACCCTAAAGTCCCTATCGCACACTCACCGTACCCGCTCCCTAACCCTAAGGTCCCGATCGCACACTCACCTTCATTCGCACACTTACCTTAACCCAGTCCATAACCTTCGCTCCACAGTTGAGGAAATAGCAAAGCTGCAGAAACGGCCCACCGAATACTTTCCCTAGGAAAGTATTCGATATTCTGCAGCTCCACTATTTTCAGCTTTCGATGCAAAGGGTTCAATTATTAGTATATTCGAAGTAGTAATACTTCGATGTACTAATATTGACCCTAAATAATGCAGTCCCTCCTATTATTACTGTACATTTCAGCACTTAATTTTAGCTCTGATCATTTTGGTGCTTTAGACAAATAACACCCTAGTTTTCTCTTCGAGAGTGTCTCAGCAAAAAGTAAAAGATGTTTGAATTGTATGAGATTTGGTTCAAATGGTATACACACACACACACACACACACACACACACACACACACACGCGCACACACACACATATATACACTATATCCATGCAGGTACTGACACACACACACACACACACACACACACACACACACACACACACACACACACACACACACACACACACACACACACATGCACAGACCTATAAATGTTTATATGAATCATAGTTAATGTGACCACTGCTTCATGTTTGGTTCAGCGTATTGTACCTTTCTGTTGGCGTATACCTTTAAGGCACATGATGCAAAGATAACACATAAGTAACAATGTCATTTTAGAAATATACAACAATCAACATAAAACAATAGCTTGCAATGCTGAGCCTAACTCTTGTTTACGATGTTCTGTTAACTTTGCTCCTGCTCATATTCTTACTGAAAAGCATTGGCTTACATAACTGTGTTACAGATATTAGTGGAAGACAAAATGCAGAGGATTGGTGCATTCTGTGGATATTCTGGAATGGTCAGAATTGTGCATGTAACCTACATTCCTTAGCAGTATCTCAAAAGCCACATTTCCAGCAACGAGTGTATTGCTACTCAGTAGCAATCAGAAAATGTTGTCTTTATCTTTTTTATTTTTATTTTTTACTTGTGACTGTCAATCCTCAGCCATTTCAAGGAGTCCCTACTTGGTCTTTTTAATTTCTCCCCCAGATCTGAACCAACTTTAGCTTTTGGATTCAGGTACTCTCCAGGGAGAAAGAATGTTAAACATACAAGTGTAAGTACCAGGGCAAGGATACAAAGAATGTCAGTATGTCCTGTAAAGTATCAGACACACAGCAGTATGGGGGATTTTTTGCTAAGCCTAACTGCGAATAGGTACTGAGGTCATGTGCATCAGATATGCAGCATCAGTTAGCTCCAGCCCCACTCTAATACAAGTTCTATGGCACTCTGTCACATGATCAGAGGTCTGTTCCCATTACTGGAGCAGTGCAAAATCACAGACAGTAATGTCAGTCTACCTCCAAAACTGGATGAGTTGATAATTGCTGTTCCTTCTCAACTCCTCAGCCAACTCCACCTGTATCCAAGCTGCTAATCATGCTTGGAACATTTGTGTTGCTGTAAGGGCTCCATCTCTCTCTCTCTCTCTCTCTCTCTCTCTCTCTCTCTCTCTGTATCTTTCTCTGTCTTTCTCTATCATAAAGTAAGTGGAGATCATTTTCTTTAAAAGGCACAATAGGATCTAACTTTGTGGTCGTAGTAGCTAGACCAATGGTACCAAGAGATAAAATCCTGACTATGACCCAGAAGACAAAACTGATTAGCAAACCAGGCACTGGAAAAGCTGGCCAGGGAGATTGGGACTGAGTGGTCAGTGCCGGTTTACCCATCCTGATGTTGGTAGACAGCACAACCAAGCGCTTATATCAAGCAGTGACCGATGCATCAAGCAGTATTATGTGCTGAAATGTGCACATCTACCAAGCAGTGTATTCAAGATCTAGGCAGAGATACACATGTGTGGGGAATTGAGCATGTGTCACTTGTCCCAAGTTTTATGAGTTCACCATCTTGTAAGGCTGTCATGATAATTACAGTGTTTAGACACCACAAACCTCCAAAAGCACTGCAGCTTAATTACTGTGATCATTGCTTTATGCTTCACCTGCTTGGTGTCCAGGACAGTGAGGAGAACATGGGAATGGATGAGCTGATGGAGGATTCGGTATGATGGACAATATGGAGTGGGGGGAATAACTATGAAAAAAACACAACAAATCTCTTCATTATGATGTTAATAGGACTCAAATAATTGTCCTTAGTGTTCAGGTAAGAAAACATTAAATGAAAGCAATGCAACATGGTTGTTGTTTAGAAAATTAGATGGGGAACTGGCAGGTAGCTTTTAAAAAAATGGGTTTTCCAAAAGGGCTCCTTTTGAAATTCAAAGGGATGCATTTGTGATCCTTGGAAAAGAGAGACTGAAAGTATGAAAATATGGAGAATAGATGCTAGTAATAGCGTAGCTAGGGTGGGGCGAGAGGGGCAACTGCTCTGAGTGCAGAGAATTGGAGGAGTGCAATTGGCCAATCTTGATTGCTCTTTAATGCATACTGGATTTTAAAAGCCAGTACTGCATTTGCAGTCATACCTGAGCTCTGTAGCACTGTCTGTGTGATCTGAACTGTAGGAAGCAGTTTTCTGCAGCTGAAAGCAGAGTGGCACAAAAGTTCATCAGACTGGCACAGGGCACTGGTTGATACAGCTACACATCTGTATACTAAGTCTAAAGCTGTGGTAGCCCCAAGGATTTCCCCCTACTCTGAGGTAGTGCAATCTTGAAGATAGCAAGGTCAGACAAGTGTGCAGGACACAGCCTTGCCATATCAGGTTTGCAGAAGGTGAGACGCCCACTGGCAGAAGTGTTTTAAATGCATTAAAGCATGTGTCAGGATTTGTTGTACTTCTTCAGCAACTACACATCTAACATTTTAATAAGTAATCTTCAGATACTTAATACTTCCAAACTATCCCAAACCATTCTTATCTTGGGAATCTTCAACATTACCATGCAGGGTCTGCAATGAAAATCCTTAGCAGC
The DNA here is from genome assembly GCF_019279795.1 of Protopterus annectens. Taxonomy (NCBI): domain Eukaryota; kingdom Metazoa; phylum Chordata; order Ceratodontiformes; family Protopteridae; genus Protopterus; species Protopterus annectens. The sequence goes on from NC_056736.1 coordinate 537,740,256, forward strand.
TTTACCAGACCCAACTTCATAACAATCTCTCCTTCCTTCATCCCACAGTTACAAACTCTCCTATTATTAGTTTTCCATTAATATTCTGTCTCTTCCTTAGTGACCACTCTCACATTATATACAGAACGTATCTCGACTGACTGTTCTCTCATCCTACTCAGCAGAAACTTCTCTAAGGCCTCATCATTACTCACTAGTACACAACTCTACCTGCAAGTAAAACACTTTTTCATATCCGTTTTTAAGTCCCCCCCCCAAAAAATGGCGGTTCACTAACGAGCTAAAAATCTCTAATTAAGTTGAGATACTTTGCTCAGTACCACTACTGGAAGAGACAGCATCTACTTCTGTCAATAAAAATAAATTCCTAGCATTAAGAAATCTTACTAAAGAAACTATAAAGTGACAAATCAATGTTCTTGTGATCCTGCCACTCTTCATGTTTACACTGGTCTAAACATTTGTAGAAACTTGTTAATCAACTCACAGGGTCCACTTTAAACAAAACATCACACCAGAAATGTGGTGTAACATTATCAGGTGGCACTAGTAAAGCCAATAAAAGATCATGCTGGGGAAAAAGGGTCACACAGATTGCAAAAAACTTTGTAACTTATAACAAGTGTTTATTAAATGCATTTGTCCTCAAGCAGGACTTCATCACAATTCTACCCTCAACATCTCAATTCCTTATATATATAATTTAATAATTAAATAAATAAAGCAATTAAGAACAATTATCAAAATCCTTCAAAATTAAAAAGACATGCATACAACAACTGCAAACATTTAAAATCACAAAAATAACTTCCACATGTTCACAATTTCATATCCGTAGTACTACTTTAAAAGTGAAATAATTTTTTTTAGCTGGAATCTATAATTTCAATGCATATAATTTAAGTTTTGGCTAAACAGAAACAAATTCATTCAAACCTATAAAATTATATGCATTCAGCCTAAGCTTCCAAATAAGTTCTCAATGTTCAAGTTTGATTTCCCATTCACCATCCCTCAGGTTGATCTCAGCCTGCTCCAATATGCCAAAAGAAAACTTTATATATTGTGGGCAATGTGATAGATGTTTAAATAACGAGTTATTTTCATTTTTATTCTTAATGTCATAAAGATGCTTATAAATTCTTTTATGTAAGCTTTTTTTTGTCTTGCCCACACAGAAAGCAGGGCACATAGAGCACTTAGCAATATAAATAACCCCCTTTGTGAGACAATTTTATTTTCATAAATGTACCTTAGTTTTTAAAACATTATCCAATAATAGGGTTTAACCTTTTAAAATATATGAACATTGGTTACAATGACACATTTGGATGTACCCCCTTTTTTGTAAACTAAATCCATTACCATGTTCTGATGAATTTCAAAATAAAATTTTGAGCTGTCTTGCATATAAAAGACAGTTCCGGACCTACAAGATTACATACAGACAAATTTGCCCATAAAATGTTCCATTTCCTCCACAAAATTTGTTTGACCTCCTTACTCAAATTATACTCTAAAACTAAAACTTGTTCAAACATTCTTGTGGAATTTTGGCTAACTCAGAATCATTACTACCTTTTAGTATACTTACCTCGAAAAGGGGTTTATACTTGCCTCTCTATTCAAAAATAACTTCTTTGCTAATACCTTTGACAAGCTGTACTGGGTACCACCTAGTAATAAACATATTAGTAACCACCTCTAATGCCTTAATCATCTCTTTTTTTTATCTGATGTCATCTTGCCACCCTAATACATTGTCCTTTCACTAAACTCTACTTCTGAGAAAAAGGGTGGCAGCTGGTAAAATAAGAGTTACTAAAAGTTGATTATCTATGAATTTTAGATTTAAAACAATTATCAGAAAATGTGATCTTTGTATCTAAGTAATTTATATTGGTCATATCATAAAATGAAGTAAATTTCAAAAAATGTGTAGTATTATTTAAAAACTCCAAAAACTGTTCAATACGTGATACAGGACCATCCCATAATATAACAATATTGTCCGAAATCTGAGGTACAATTTGATATATTTAAAAAATGCACAATTAAAAATCTGTGTCTATTCACGTTCCAGGAAAACTAGGTTGGAATAAATAGGGGTGCAAGCTGTGTCCATAGCTACTCCCTTGATTTGTTCGAGTAACTCACCTTCATAAAAAAAGTAATTGTTGTTTAAAACAAAGGATGACAATTCTACAATAAAATTAATTATGTCATTTGAAAAAGGCTAATAATCTAACAGGCTGTTATGAAATAACTGTAGTCCTTCATCATTTGGGATGACTGAAAATAAATCAATAACATCAATTGTAAGGAAAAACTAATCTTTCACTCCAAAGATTATTCTTCAGTCATCCCAAGAAATCCCATGACTCTTTCAGTAAATGGGGGATGGGTCTATATTACATGATTGAATCCTGATAAAATCGAACACCACAACACTGACACGCAAAGCCCGAACCGCAAATACGTCGAACCACCTAAACCGCGAATTTTCAAATCTCAAACCGTCATAGTCTGCCAACACCACCATGCGCTACATACTACATACCCAAACATAATAAATAAAAAACATACATACACAAACAAACCCTACTTCTAACACTGCACTAAACCTTACATACATTACTATCTATGCGCTTATCTTAACCCGCACCCTAACCCTAAGGTCCGTAACTATCGCACACTTACCCTATTGACATATACTCAAACAAAACAAATAATCCACACACATACAGTTAACAAAACCCTACTTCTAACCCTACACTAAACCTTACATATATTACCTATCTATGCACTTACCTTAACCTGCACCCTAACCCTAAGGTCCGTAACTGTCGCACTCCTACCTTACGGAGCTATACCGCAGACAGGCCAACCATCACACTTCGACATTTCACATTTTACGGTTTTGTACGTTCGCCATTACCGTAGTTCACGTTTTACGTGTCGGTCTTCTGGGGTTCGATATGACTGGGATTTAAAAATGTAATATAGACCCATGGGGGAAAATACTGTAGACTGGTTTCAAGCATCTGTCTACTAAAACTGGTACAGGGTATATCTTCAAGCCTTGGGCTGCCACTACAGGTCTAAAATGTGGGTTAGAGAGAAACTTATGAATTTTCAGAATCCCAAATATGGTAGGAATTGTAGGCCTATAAGTTTTTAAAAAAATATAGGTATCTACATCAATTCCTTGATTCATCAAATAATCTTCCAAAAGCATATGAATGTGGTGATAGGCCATATTAACTCCATTTTCAGAGACAGGGATGTAGGTGTCAGTATTGTGTAGAATGTTAAACATGACACTAGAATAAGCCATAGTATCAAAAAGCACTGTATCACCACCCTTGCTGAGCTTTATAATACATATCAAGTTGTCCTTACATAACTTATCAGGAAACAACCTTTCCTGCCTGGAAAGACTGATATAGTGGTACTGGATTTTATGTGCCATCCCCATATTGTAAATGTTACCCATCACAACGTTTTCAAATATATTAATTAAGGGGTGCATTTATGGGTTAAAAGTACTCTTCTTTTTATTGATGTTCATTCTATTATATTTATTACCCTCTATTGAATGCAAATCCCCTTTATCGTTATCATTAAAGAATACTGCAAGATTTAACTTTCTAGGAAATCATTTTAATTCTGCCAAACAATCAACTAAATCCATACTTCTTTTAGGGACAAAGTTTAAGTCCTTTTGAAATAAACCAAAATGATCCTTAGCAACAAGCACATTCATATAATTAAAAATGGAGCTTTTCTCCCCGGGCCTCCGCTGTAAATGGACCTCGTCCAGTCGGACCATCCCGGTAAACAAAATTAAAATAAAATAAATAAATAAATAAAAATGTTGTAGCCATTGTAAGTAATATTAACTCTTTGCCTCTCAAGATTCAGTACCTCCCCCCCCCCCCCATGTCCTGTTGTACATGTTCCCTTGTCAGTAAAATTGGGCATTCATAGTACTCGGTCCTGGATCTACCTCCTGCTTAGAAAAATCTCCTAGGCATTCTGACCTGTGAAATGTTAGAAAATCTCCCTGATCAATATTATTGAATTATATAATTGTTGGTCCACCATCTTCACCCTCTCTAAATTTCCATGGGTAAGATCTATCAGCCCCACCATCCCTCCTTTTCACAGTGTGGTTGCCATTTATTGTAAAAGCATAACTCCTAATAACCTTATTAGAAAACCCACCTTTTAATGGGGTAAAGAGCATTGACACAATATTGCTTCATATCTCTTACTATTTTTTTATTTCTGTTTCCTTTTAAAAACATTAAATTTCTTTTCAAAATCGTAAAAAACCTTCTGACATAAGCCAATCAAATCTTGTTGAATGTCAGAATTTAAACTTTCTACCTATACTAAGAGTGTTGCAATCATAGCTTCATTGTTCTTAATCAACAACTCCATTAATTCAAAACCATGAAGGTCAAACATCTGTACAAACTCAGAATACATTACACTATCATAAGATACACCAAAAGGAAATGTAAACACTCTAAGCCCTTGCACTACCTTATACTTAAGACATTCCTTTAACTAACTGTTGTTCAGTTGTAAAGTCTTTACTTGTATTAACTTTTTTTAAATAAAAAAAATCCTTTCTATTAATTATCTAATATGGTTAAAGTTAGTCCCCTCTCTAGACAAACAATAAACAGAATCCACCTTAAAATCAAAAATCTTGTCCATTACACTTTTAAAAAAGTAATTTCACTGCTGAAAGAAAAAGTACCTGCTGTAACTGCTTTAGTCATAGCAGCTAATGAAATGTCTGCATTCATCTATATGTTATGTGGACCTTCAAGGGAAGTAGACACAGCCCCTGTAGGATTGAATACAAACTTGTTGCGTATTCCCCAAATGTGATTATTCTGCTTGGTGAAAACTCCCAGACCTGTCATATATAGTCAGTATTAGTCATCAGATTGAAAGGCAGAAGAAGAACAAGGGAAATCTACATGTGAAATAGCAACACCCCTGGTTGACAAACTGCCATTATCACATTGATGTATTCTATCTGAAAATGCCCTCATTTGAACAGGTGCATGCTGGGATATGGAGTTCTCCATCACAAATTACAAATGCTGAGAAAATATTTCAATAAGTCTGGTCAAATCACCATTAATAGTGGATACTTCCAAGGCTAACTTGATAATCAAAGGTGAAGAAATCTCATCATGTGTATCCATTTGTTCCTTTATCCCCAAATAACACCAAATATCAACATATTCACAACCTGAGGGGTGGTGAATAGAAAATCAAAGCTGCACATAGAGAACTTCTTTGGCAGCTTAGGCTGAACACACATAATTTTCTGGGTTTGAATGAATCTAATTCTATTCAACTACTAGTTAAATTAAATTCATTTAAATTATAGGTTCATAGGTTCATAGGGTTATACTAGGCTATCTGCCCTAAGGCATTTATAAGCCTAGCCCAAATTTTTTGTGGCTTACGCCACCCCTTATATGAAAAAATACTGTGCCCATTAGTTTGTTGTGCCTCTGTCCAGCAGTGACACAGATATGATTCCCGGGGTAAACCTACGATCTCCCATCCACAGGTCTAGATTTCTCTTGAACAGTCAGCGAGGTGCTCTGCCTCACATGGACCGGGATTTTATTCCACAGCATAGGGAGTCTCTGAGTGATAAATCTATCCCTCCAGCACGTCCTATTTATAGCCGTGCTAAGGTTTAAGTCGCTTGCTCTAGTGGTTTTGGTGGATTTGGATTTTTTGAGGTGGAGCATGTCCATTAATTCTGGGTTGGACATGGCCTTGTATGTCAGGCACATGTCACCTCTGAGCAGACGGTATGCGACTGAATAGAGCTGGAGTTTCTTCAATCTGGCAGAATATGACAGATTTTGGAGTCCCTTTATCCTTTTGGTGAGGAACTTTTGGAGTCTCTCCAATTGCTGCAGATGTCGGGTGAGATACATCCCGAATGGGGCATTGTACTCGATCATTGGTCTGATAAGTGAAGAGTACAGGGGAACAATGACCTCACTAGATCTGGATGTGAATCCCTTCATGATCAGGTGGGCAATGTAGAAGGTCTTTCTAACCACTTTAGCAATGTGAGTGTCAAAAGAAAGGCCACTGTCAACCTGGGTCCCCAGGTCCCTGATAACCTCTTCTGTGCTTAGTGGATTGCCACCTATATGGTAGCTTGGGGTTACCTTGTTTTTCCCGAAGGGTATGACTATACATTTTTTGGCGTTTAACTTCAGGCCATGGCTCTGGCACCAGCTATCTGTTTCCGTGAGTCCCTTCTGAAGGATATCCGTGTCCGATGCACTTTCCACTATGGCCCAGTTTGCAGTCGTTTGCAAATTATGTCAGCCAAAGTCCTCCCATGTTGGTCTGTACTTCTGAGAAGTAGATGCCAAACAATAGGGGCCAAAGGACCGAGCCCTGTGGGACACCACTTGTGACCGGCTTGGAGTCTGACACAGTACCAGCAACTCTAACCCTGTGGGTTCTGTCCTTAAGCCAGTTTGCAACCCATCTTGTGACATATGGGTTTACATTTAAGCTGGTAAGTTTTTCTACAATACCCGAGTGGGGTATTGTGTCGAAAGCCTTTGCAAGGTCAAGGTAGGCTGTATGGACTGCCTTTCCTCATCAATGGCCTTGGTGACTGTTTCAAGAAGTCGACCAAGTTCAAAAGGCATGATCTTCCCTTGACAAAGCCAAACTGGGTCGGGTCCAATGTCTGCAAGTCCCTATATCTTTGTTTATGAGCTCCATTATGATCCTCTCCATAGCTTTGCAGACTAGACTTGTTAAGCTTATGGGGCGGTAATTACCAGGGTCCGTGAGGCGCCGCCTTTGTGGAGTGGGACCACAGTTGCCGTACGCCACTCCTTGGGCACGTATCCTGTGGTAAGGCTGAGATTAAACAGCTGCCTTATGTGCGGGTTTAATTCCTCATTTTGCTCGTGTAGCACACAGCCGGGGACACCATCCGGTCCCATTGATGCTGTGTTTTTAGCTTTAGAGAGAGCAGCTTTCACCTGCGCATTTGAGATGTCCGGGAGGCTACACTCGGCTGGGATAGTTATCTCTCCTTTAGGGGAGGGAGTTTGCACTGAACCTGTCTGCCAGTATGTTGGCAATGTCTGTGGGTTCAGTGATTTTTGTATCATTTTGGACTAATTCTGAGCATATCTGGGAGTTTCCACCCAGGTTCCTAACATAGCTGAAAAAGGCCTTATGATTGTCCTTTGAATCCATGGCAATTTTTCTCTCAAAATTGGCCTTAGTTGATTTTATGAGTGCTCGTATTTTTTACTAATAATGATCAGAGGTGACTTCCCTTTTATGGATTTTGTTCTATCATGTAATAGCTTTCTCCTCTTATTGTAAAGTTTGTTAATGGCTGGGGTCCACCAGACTGGACGTTTGCCCTTTGTGGAAAGAGTCTTGGTTTTATTTGGGATTGCCTGATCCATGCAGTCCTGGAGGTGTTCATAGAAGGCATTTGTAAGGGCTTCCGCAGCTTGGGTTGTGGTTTCCACTGGCTCAGGGGCCTTGAAGGATACCACACCAGTCTTGAGTAGTGTGAAGTTTGCTTTAGAGAAGTTCTTCACTATGGTCTGGGGTGGGGGCGGGATGTGGATTTCCAGTGAGATTAGTTTATGATCAGATCTCACCAATGAGGGATATACTTCGGTGTGGAGCATTTTGTCCCCATGTTTGTGACAATGAGATCTAGTATATTTTCTCCTCTTGTGGGAACAGTGACTAGCTGTTCCATGGCATTTGAATTTATGAACTCCAGGAACCGTTGGGCTAGAAAGTTAGGGCTTGAGTAATGTTCCCAGTCTATATTCGGGTAGTTGAAGTCACCCAATATGATGGTGTTTGGAGATACATTTATACCCTCCAGTGTCTTCAGGAAGGCTGTGTGGGGTTCCTGAGTTTGAGAGGGTGGCCTGTAGCATGCTACAATTTGTAGAGCAGTTTTGCCTATGGTTAGTTGCACCTGGATGGTTTCCGAAGCTTCGTGCGTTGCCACCAACCTGGAGGTGTGGGTATCCTTTATGAATATGGATACACCCCCTCCTTTTGTGGTGTGGTCCGGGTTTTTGAGTTCCATCTTACAGAAATATTTTCATTTCACTTTTAAAGCAGCACTATGGATATGAATTTGTGAACATGTGGACGTTATTTTTGTGATTGTAAAATGATTTTGCATTTGCAATTGTTGTATGCATGTCTTTTTCATTTTGAAGGATTTAGCTAATTGCTCTTAAATGGTTTATTTATTTAATTATGAAATTATACATATGAGGAATTCAGATGCTGAGGGTAGCATTCTGATGAAGTCCTGCTTTGAGGACAAAAGTGCTTAAAAACACTTGTTACAGGCTACAACTTTTTTGTAATTCATGTGAACCTTTTTTTCTCTCTCTATTGTTATCTTTTGTTGGATTTAAACAAAACAGCCAAGCCAAACAAGAATAAATGAATTTCATGAAGCATCCTAGTAACTGGTGCCTCCATTGTTATGCTAAATTATTCCATATGCAACAGGCTGAACAAGGTCAGGGTTACAGTGAACTCATTTTCAGGAGCTAGAATTGCTTATTTTAAGAGACCTTAAAACCTTTTGCCCCAGTAAGTATGGCTATAATCTATGCTGTAATCGATGTATAGATCATAATCTATGCTAGAGTGAATGATCTCATATGAATAACCCATGAAAGGCATGCAGAAGGCCTTGCTGGTGTTGCTAGGAATGCTTTCACCAAGGATAAGACTCTGATTTTGAGTGGCATCCTTCCTCTCACTGAAAACAATGCTTGCACTGAAGGAAAAGATAATCAGTCTCAACAACTGGTGTCATTCCAGTGGGGCCCAGTATGTGTCTCCCTGGGATGACATCACTGGCAGTCCCAATTGCTTTGTCAAGAATGGTCTATATTTCTCAATCAGGTGCTTCTGTATATGACCAAAGCATTTGCTACTCCCATTATGCCTTTTTTGGCAGAGTTCATCTAATGAATATCCCAACATAACAAACACATCAAATTATAAACTAGAGAACATAAAGGTGTCCCTTTTCAAATATGCCTGGAGTCTTATTAACAAACTGTCTTATCTGGAGGCACATCTACATCTGGTATAAGTTTCTGTTTCTGTTGTGACTGGGGATGTAGTTCAAATGTAATGAGAGCAGCCCCTTGTGCCAGGGTTCTATGCCTATCTTGCCTTCAAGCCCAATGGAAATGCTGGCAGTGTCTGAATTTTCATTAGGGATTTCAATTTCATCCCTTCCAGAATTCCAGCTTACATGAGGTACTTTGCACCTTCATCTTATAATTTGTTACAAGTCCTTTTTGTGGCCCAACATGACCATGATAAGGTCCTAGAAATACAAGAAAACATCTTTATTAGAGATAGATCTCTAATCCTCAGAGACTTCAACTACTCCTCCATTGACATACTTATACAGCTAATATCAGGAATGCACAACATTTTATGTATTGGGTGAATAAGAATTCTCTGGAACAAATTGTCTGTAACCCCACCAGGAGAAGAAATATTCTAGACTTAGTTCTCGCAAACTATTTATAAACTATTTATAAATATTGTGTTTGTAGCTGATTTGACACATGCTTCTTATATTAGTGACATACACTCACTTTATTAAGAGTTTTGAAGCATGCTATTTATTAATGGTCTTATACATGAGTCTTAAGGACTATGGTATGTTGGTGGGGTGTGGATATAACATAACAACATAACAACTACTATTTTATACTACTTTAAGATTATTTATATTTATACTAATTTTTTATGTTTTATACTACTTTTAGATTATTTATACTAATTTTTTATGTATTAATTTTACATTTCTATGCGCTTTGTGCATTTTATTCCTGCACACATTGTTGCACTTTATGTTTTGCTATGTTTCATGGCTGCATTTAGTGAAATGCCTTCCTGTGAATTTTTCTTTAAATGTGGAATAGGAAGTGATGTCACCTATCCAAGTCTTTTTATTTGATTTTCAAATTTTAAAGTTTGTATCTGATGAAGTTTCTTATGTGATTTGACTGGGACAAAAGCGCTTATACCTGTGGATTAATAAATCAAATTTTTGTGGATATATAGCCTGTGGTCTGCTTTTTTTGACTTCTACATTCTCATAACTGTCAGATTTCTCTAAATACCTGAAAAGTGAAATAAACAGAACTGGTCAGCATCATATGAAAGCTCTCATATCAATGAGCATAAAGATGCCGACAGTATGTGGTTAGTGAAATGTGGTTAGTGAAATGTTATAGGCTCTTTTCAAAATAAAATAAATATGACTATTTACTGCATTTATTGTACCACATAAAACCCTATTTAAGACATGGAAGCTAATTATTGTGACTACTGTAATGAGTAGTTTGTGCTGAACAACTTGTCATTCGGCTTCTTTAGCTTATGGTTCTAGTGCTAAGAACATTTGTTTGAAATGTGATAACATAATTTAATTTTATCAAAAGACCAATAAATACAACCACAGGAAGTTAGAGTAAATACATGTCATTTAAAGTTTGAATTTCAAAATACATTATACTTTCTTTTTCCCAATCGCCATTACTTTTGCAATGTATTCTTCCTGTAATACTCGTTTTCATATTTTTATGTAACTCACATTGCACCTTGCACATTTACATTTCTTTAATTAATCTGTTAACTGTGTACTTGCAATTTCATTCATTCTTCATGCATTCAAAGCTTTCAATAAGGTTAGCTCTGCATCTCTTAACATCAAACCCCTTGGCTGATTGTATCTTCTGACACAAAGTATTCTGCCTCTTATTAATGTATCCTGCACCTTCAAAATGATCAATGGATTTAAACTGATACAAACTTTTGTCAGCTGCACACTTGTTGAAAACAAGTCATATAACATGGTACTTACAAACATATTAACAGTGTTTGCATTTCTCTATATACTAAATCCAAGTTTGTTCACCTGATGTAAGAGAAAAACTTTCTTACTCCCATAATACAGACATTTTACATTTAACCTTAGTTACATTAAGGCTGCTTTACCAGTGTCACACAGTATTTTTCAGATTTCTAGGCTATTATACTTTAAGTGAGGAATATACTATACTTATGAATCCAAAGTATGCATTTCTCTGCTAAATTGCCTTGCATCAGAGGCTTCCCTGGTAAATGCAGAACGGCTATATTTCTATCTGCAGATTATACCTCTGTGCTTCCAAACACATTGCATCTCCAAAATAAATGTACTTCCTGTCTTCTGAAACTAAATAAGATCTGAATTCTTTTTAATGTTTATAATCAGTACAGACATTGAGGATATTCGTTTAACCTTCATGAGGTCCTTACTGTGAATCATTCTATAAAGACGTTATCATTCCCATTCAGTTTTCTGACTGCATTCCTTGCTGTTGCACTAATGGAACTGCATTAATGACAAACTATAAACTTGACTCTTGCTTCTACAGTTTATCATCTGTTGATACCCACTTATGATAACTGATATTTATAATACTACTTAAATTACTTTGTTTTGTTAGATTTTCTTGTTCTGCTATTGAGCTACTGGAAACTTCCACACCATTTCACCAAGGGAATTGCATTATTTAACTGCCCTAACAAAATGCTATGCCTAAGTATCACTACAGCGTGTATTTCTTAGTTATACTCTTGTGAGGAACTACTGTTCTGTTCCAACTGCTATTTTCACTTTGCCATCATGTGGTCAAGTGATGTTAAAGACATGCAGGTAGGTGCGTGGGTGAATGGGTGTGCCTTCGTTGAAGGTTGGGTGTTGGGCTGGCAACTCAGCACCCTAAAAATACACTGCCAATCATTAGTGGACTGGAGTTCCGCTGTGGCGACCCCTAACCGGGAAAAGCTGAAAGACTTATATATCACATTTGGAAAACAAGACAGTAGCCATTGGAGTGGAAAATGTCAGTTTATATTCCACTCCTCGAAAGGCTAATGTTAAAGATTGTTTAAATTATTGAACAAATGCACTTGTTTCACAACTTACCACGATAATGCCCAAGATCCTGCAAGTTACTTTCCAGCAGCATGTGGACTGAGAAATGTTAAATGTACAAGCTAATTTAAGAAGGGCAGAGACAACAAAGACCTAATTGGCTGGCATTCACTGAATAATGGAGGAAGAAAGGAGTTCCAGAAAAAATATTTAGTTTTTGTTTTATTTTGTTTTTCTGTAGACATAGCAAACTGTTCTAAATTCTTATATACCAGATTATCATATTTGTCTCCTGAGGAATTTGTGTGCAAAACAACAAGCAACAGATAGAACCAAATATGGAATAAGTTACTTTTTCAAAACTGGAAAAGGAATATGACAAGGCTGCATATTAGCAAACTAATTATTCGGTTTATATGCTGAATATATTATGCAAATTACTGGGTTTCATAAATCTGATACTGGAATCAAAATTGCCAGGAAAATATTATCAAAATGAAAATGAGGTAGAGATGAAGACTCTGTTGATAAAGGTAAAAGATAACGTGAAAAAGCTAGCTTGTTGCTTTACATCAAAAATACTAAAATTATTTCATCTAGCCCTATCAATTCTTAACAATCTGGGAAAAAGGTAAAGTCAGCGACAGATTTTATTTTACTTAGCTAAGAGATCTCTGGAGATGATCATTGCAGCCATGAGATTAAACGATGCTTGCTTTTTTGGAGGGAAGTTATGGAAAATCTGGATAGGATTTGAAAGAGCAAAGACATTACAGTGTCAACAGAGGTCCATACAGTCAAAGCTGTGGTTTGCCAGCAATAACACACTGCACTGAGACTATAATAAGGCTGTCCACTAGTAAATCGATTATTTTCAACTGTGGTATCGGAGAAAACTTTTAAGAATTATGTGGACTGCAAAAAGATCAATTCAGTCAATAAATCCAGAGTGTTTGGTGGAAGGCCTGATAGTAAATTAAATCTCTTTGGGTCAACTCAACTCAACTGCCCATAATTTCACAGAATATCCAGATTTTTGGTGTATATTTTTGGTCTGTCACTCATACAATTTGCTGATTTCTGGCAAATTATTTAAGACTGAAGTCCCTAAGTAGTGACAAACTTTCAAGATTCAGACTTTATATCCTTAAAATATGCATGCTATTGCAAAACCAGTTATTCTAGTAACTTTCCAGACTTGTATCACTTGTATTAAACTTGCACATCAGCAAGTCAAATGGCATCAGACATACTCAGTCTAGGGATCAAAACCTCTTCTGCAACATTAGCAGAAAGGTTTGGTGGAGCATCTCACAGAGGATACTGCCGCTGTGTAACAAACTCCCCTCCCACGTAAAACAAAGTTCATCCTACTCCATATTCAAGCAGAAATTAACTATATGGATGGGAAACAGAAATTGTATCCCAGGATTGCCTCCTGTACTGCTAATGGACAGATGCAGCTCCTAAATACTTTATCTCATGCATGGTTCCCCTCAAATTATCTATGGTATGATCCCAGTTATTCTCATTAGGGGTAATATATAATCATCCATCATGGGATAAGTGAAGCTCATCTATAACCAAATGGGATATGTTATTTTGGATTAAAGTAGCCGACAAGGGTAGCTAATCTAGTACTTACCTAGAAACCTATGAGCCTGCAACAGCAATATTTAAAATCTGTCCCTGATTTTCAGCTTTTGTCCTTCCATTATTTTGGCTTTGTGAAGAACTCTTGAGCTAAGAGAAAAATATGCTTTGGCACATACTACAGAAAAGGGATTCACTAGAGAAGACACTAATGCTGGGAAAGATTGAAGGCCAAAGACGTAGGGAGTAGTAGAGCCAAAAGTGGATAGACCTCATTACTTAAGTATAACTTATTACTGAAATAATGTATATGAAACTTCAAGAACTTAAAGTACTGATAACAGAAAAGCCTGGCATGCTAAAGTTCTTGAAGTGAAAAAGAGATGGATTTGACTGAACAATTAAACTACTGCAACTGTTCTGTTGGATACTCATTACCTGTGGTGTTGGTATAAAACACTGCTATCTACAGCTTTTCTGTGGTGTTCTGATTATTGCTGCATCTTGAATTACTCTGTATTAGTACACTGTCTAAAAGGACAAGCCACTAAAAGAACAAGCCACTAAAAGGACAAGCCACTAAAAGGACAAGCCACTATTCTCAGTGGTACTTCGTGATTATTATTGGTTCTACTGTTCAGTGAATCTGATTTATTTACTGACTGATTGATCAATTGATTACATTTCTCATCTGGAGTATAACACTGATCCATATGGATATTTTTCAGGTTCAGTCCAGGGTTGCAATAGTTAATGCAGATAATGAATACAAAGTAAACACATTTATAGTTGGTGTTAACAATTTGGAAGAAGAGCAGATATCATCAAGGTGTTGCTGCCATTTACAGTATATACAATAGCATTAGCTAAAACAGAGAGAAACAAGTGGCACAGGTTAGTCAGAGAGATACAGTGAGAAGAGAGGGTAAGACAGGAAGAATGATTTGAAGGATGGTGAGCAAAGGTTCAGCAAGGTGGAAGAGAGAGAAGTAATAGCAGAGAGTCAGGAGATGATATTTATATGAAATGGTCAGTTAGATATAGAGGTGTTAGGCGAGGGTCAGTTAGACATAGAGGTGATGAGCGAGGGTCAGTTAGACATAGAGGTGATGGGCGAGGCTTATATAGCTTGTTTATGTTCCATGTGAGTCCTCTGTTTTGGAAGCATTTGCATTGTGGATCCCTACTTCTTACGACTTGATACTGACACGGTCCTGCTGTGGTTCATTATCTCTTAAACCATGTTTATAAACTATTTTAACCTGTTCATAATAGTATGCCATAGAGGCTAAATCTGGGTTTCCTATCCTTTTAGAAATTCTGTTGTACTATGCTGGCCCTATTAGTGTACTGTATGGGATAAGTGCTGCTTTCCCTATAATATTAGAATTTAAGGCTCATACTATGTCTGGTATAACTTTTATACATAACAGGAAACATATAGTTTCATTTTTATACTACATAGGTTCATAGGTAGGTACTACGCTATCGGCCCTAGGGCCCATACAAGCCAGGCCAAAAAATGTACCCTGGCTTTTGCCACCCAAGAAATTTAGTTTCCTCTGCCCCTGTCGAGCAGAGCCACAGAAGTGATCCCCAGGGTGAATTTCCCATTTCCCATCCAATCATCAAGATTTTTCTTGAAGAGTGCTAATGAGGAGCTCTGTTTGACACAGATAAGTAGTCTGTTCCAGAGTATGGGAAGTCTCTGGGACAGGAATCTATCCCTCCAGCATGTTCTGTTTATTGTGATGACAAGGTTTAGGTCCCTAGAGTGTATAGCTCGGAGGGATTATTTAAAACATTGTAGCTTGAGCACTTGAGTACTAGAATTTAGCACATTTATCATTTAGTAGATGTGTACCTCACATTACTATTACATCTACTTTGTAGAATTTTAATGTAGCTGCGTGATATAATCTATATCCCTTATATTTTAATGTAGCTGCGTGATATAGCCTATATCCCTTATATTTTAATGTAGATGCGTGATATAGTCTATATCCCTTATATTTTAATGTAGCTGCGTGATATAGTCTATATCCCTTACATTTTAATGTAGCTGCGTGATATAGTCTATATCCCTTATATTTTAATGTAGCTGAGTGATATAGTCTATATCGCTTATACAGTGATCTATACTAATCTCAATAACTACCCTTTTCTCACCTACACGTGACCATATGGGATCACAACCTACTCTTACCCCTTCTAAAGCCTGTCTGCTTCCTCTTGGCACCTTGATAAAGTATAACAACTGCTGCATTCTTTCATATAACCCACTACTGTTGTCCATCGATGACACAGTCTCCTAAAGATGCAAGTACGTATTCAAACTAAGCATTAATCTTTTCCTGCAGTCCTCATTTGATAATCAGAACACTCAACACCACAAAATGAGCCCAACTCAACTTATGCTAAGGTGTTTAAGGAATTTCTACCTAAGCCTCTTAGGGATTACACTAAGAAAACTCAGCATCTAGGTCACACTATAACACACACACCACCCTCTCCTGCACCCCATTTATATACCTCCTTCAGAATTCAACAAAGGTGTGAACCTAAGCCCATAAGGTCCACAAAGTCCTACCTACCTACAGAAATGCTTTAGTTATTGGTAACATCAGTTAGGCTCACTGACTCTACCCCAACCAGACTGGGAAAGAATTGGGCAACATTAAGCTCTTTTTTTCAGAGCCAGGAGGATACATGATGCTGTAAGGACACATAGGTCCCTCCATCCTGGTAAATGCAGGTATGAAGTGGTTTTAGAATTATGTTAAACTTTCTATCCAGTGAGACATGCTAAGTAACATCATTCCAAATGACAAAGAAAAAATAACTGGTTTTAATAACAGGTTGAGTAGTTAGAGTCATTCTATGGGGCTCTAGCATGTGTTGGCAAGGAAGAAAATGGCTGTCAAGTTATTCTGCTTCTTCACAAATGGTGTTTACTGCTCTCTGTCTCTGTCTCTCTCCCCTCTCTGCATAAGGAGTTGCAGAAGAGGTTTATAGGTTCATAGGTTCATAGGTTGGTACTAGGCTATCGGCCCCAGGGCCTACACAAGCCTAGCCATAACAATTCCCTGGCTATTTCTTCCCAAAATATTTACTTCCCTGGACCCCTGTCTAGCAGGGTGACTAACGTGATCCCCATTTAGATCCCTAGATTGAGTAACTCTAATGTTGGCTAAAGCTTTCCTGAATACTTTGTGCCTTTTTAAGCTCTGTATCTTAGACATTCTGCTGTAGTAAATTCTAATTCAGATTATATCAAGGTTGTTCTGTTCAGTGTTAGCAGTTTGAACAAAAATATCCCTAAACGTTCGTCATTCATAAGTAACACCCAGGCACACTTATATCTAATTACAGTCACTTGGTTTCACTGCAGTGAGAATGCTCCCTCTGCATTCAGATTCAGCACCTATCATGCCTTCGGTTCCACTAATAACTGCAGTGGAATACGTCTATCAGTAACCCCATTATGTGGAGTACCTCTATCAGTAACCCCATTATGTCACAGGAAATCCTTCATGTTTCCTACTTAAGACTTCTGCAGGTCCAAGTTGCAGTGAATAAATCTAACCTAGCTACAATTCACCTTCCACATACTGCTGTTGATTACAATAATTACCTAAATGCTAACTATCCCAAACCTATTCTCATGTGTAAACCTATGCCGCCAGTGACATCTATGTACCCAGTGCTTCTCAGGTGTTGTTACTATCAACATTCTTGAAACAAATCTTAGGATTTCCACTGGAGGTCTCAATATCCTCAGTGCTGCGCACATAAGCATGGATTCTAAACATACCAATCCTTAAATCCTTTTATTTTAATAATGTACACTGGTAATCTCCTGTGATGTATTAAACTGGCAGTTTTTAAAATAATATTAAAGATTGTAGCATTATCGTCCAATAATGGACATGAAACTATTGAAACTTCTCTGATATGTGATAACACGTTGTTTGAAACAAAAATGTTATCAATATTTGTTTGTGTTCCATATCTATATGAATAATGAGTAAATGTTGTGAGTGTGTTTTCCTTAGCTTATATATATATATATATATACATATATATATATATATATATATATATATATATATATATATATCCTTTAAATTTATTAGATTACAAAATTCATTACGTTTTTAGCTCAAGACGTGTTTCTCAACTTTTTATCTGCAGTGGAATATTTGCCTGATAAAATACAATTAAAATCACCACCCATTACGATTTCACCTTTCATGTAATAGGCTATAGTGGCTACCAATTTTTTGCATCTTAGCTCCAAACCCTGGAATTCAATAGGAGTTCACCAATGTATATAATGTTCTGTTCCACTCACTTATAACAATGCTTAACATACCATTGTTATCAACATAGTTATCTTTTACTTTAGGCATTACTGGTGAGAGCTTCCATAAAATGAGGCCACTTCTTTTAGCTCAAAAAACAGAACCTGCTAAAACCAAATAATTCTTTAATGAAAGTTTATTTACGTCTTTATTAAGTGAATGTGTTTTCTGTAGGAATACCATTTGAGCTTTATGTAATTGCAAGTGTTTGAACAGAGTTCCCCTCTCTACTGGATTATTCATTCCATTAATATTAATAGATATGCATTTAAAATTAGACATTTATATAATAGAGAACAAAAAGACAGGTATAATGAAATCACATTTATGTACAAAACTTATTATATACTTTATATATAAGAATATGAAATCTTCAGCTGTGGACAAAACATCTGAAACAAATAAAAAAAAATGACCTAAAGATATAACTGTAAAACATTCTACTATGGAGTAATGTATTCCTAGTTTGTTGAAAAAAACAAACTGCCTCTCAAACGCCCCATTAGACCAACAATGCTTAGCTCAGATTCTTATTAATGTGTCTCATGTTTTTAGTACGCATCATCTTAACAAAGCCCATCATTGAGTTATTATGAATAAGGAAAGTTAAACAGATGTTTAGAATCTTTTTTATAAGTTGACCAAACTGAATATCTATACAATCATCTTTCCCTGTACCTCATATTATCTCACTGGTCTACTATAGGGAGGAAGTCAGTTGTTATTTTCATATTTATTAATTAATAGGTCAGATGATTTTATATTGTTTATTTTATTTGCTATGTATAAAGTTGTGCATAGGATCATAAGTTCATACATTAGTACCAGGCTAACTGTCCTTGTCAGCCATTCCAAGCCCAACCAATTACCCCATGTGAGAATCAAACCTTGCACCTTGTACCTATAAGGTGAACACCTTAACCACAAATTGCAACCTCCCATCCTTGTAGACATATTTATTTTCTTTAACTACATACATATTTACTTATTCTGATCTCTGTTTCTGTTTGTATACTATTTCTTGTAGTATTACTATAGTCCTAGGTTTTATATTTTAGCTATAATCCTAGTGTAGAATATTATATAATATAATATTTATATTTACCCTTATATATTTGATACTCTTTAATCTAGTACTACTGTTAGAATAAGTCCTATTTTTCCTTAAATGTTATATCTAATAGTACCTGAACAAACATCTGAAAAATCTTCCCTTTTAAGATTCAAAGTTTATTATTGAAAAGAGATAATAACAGAGAGACACAATCCTAGTGTTTTTATCAGACGTGTCATTCTGTAGCCTAGCATATAAACTAGCCTTTTGGTATACTGCAAGTATTCAGAACTATTTAATAAGTAACAGTGGTTTAGAATGTAATTCACCGTCTTTTGCTTATTATCTAACTTGTATTAATTGACATCTTAGCATATTATTCAAAATATTATGATTATTTACTTTTAGAGAGGAAGAAGTAACCTGGACAGTTATTAGAATTATAGTACTCTCGCAGCATCACAAAAGTGCTCATGACTCTAATTAAACTTCTTCAAGCTGGTCTTCCTGACAAGGGCTTGCAAATGAACAGTTTATCAACTACAATTCACACAAAAACATTCACGAGTGAATCCAAGCCACCTCTACTTTATACAGCAATCCATCAAACCTTTCCAAATCACTAAAAAAAAAACATTTCAAAGTATGTTAACCACTGAAAAGCTATTATATTTAAAGAAATAACATTTAATGATTAGGTAAGCACTATTTGTATGAGGTGTTTAATACAAAGCAGGTGGCCATTTTTTGAAGGAGACATAGCATATAAACTTGCATTAAAAGAATGAAAGTTATGTGTGATCCAGGTTGAACATGTAAAAGTGTGAATGTTACTCTAATTATTGATATCATTCTAATAGTAACTTTTATATATGTAAAACATTATAATTTTTATGCTTTGTTTATAATATAGCATGTCTTTCCTGGGTGCTGTTGCATGACAGGTATACTATCAGTATCAGACTACTGGCCCATTATAAGAACCCGTGCTTCTTTAGTGTAATTTGTTCCATCTTGCATTTAATAGTGCATTACTGAACTGTGTCAAGATATCAGAAAGTGTGCCACCTAACATATGTTGTATGATGATATTGATTAACTTTTAATAAAATGAATATTTTAACCATTTAAATGAAAATAAGTGGCTTTAATTTCAGATATAGCTAAAAGACTTAAACTCTTTTTCAAATCTATTTGAAGTAGGGAAAGAAAGAACGAAAGAAAGAAAGAAAGAAAGAAAGAAAGAAAGAAAGTAAAAAGTAATATTCAGCATCTGTTCATAAGTATTCAAGCACTTCTTTAAATTAGTAATAATTATTCATAACCATGAAATGCATTCCCCAGGATTCTCTATAGCTTGCACGGCATGCAAGATCAGTGCAGGAGCTCAAGCAGGCAATATGTCTACCGTGCAATCCAAGAACAGCCTGCAGGGGCGTGCACAAGCGCTCCTGCACTAATCCTGCATGGACTAAGCCCCTGTATGCAAATCACCACATTTGCAGGAGAAATCTATGCAAATGAAGTGATTTTGCAATCCAGGAAGCTTGCAACTGGCCATGCAGGACTAGTGCTATCTGCAGAAAAGTACTCGGTTAGTAACCGAGTACATTTCTGCAAAATCCAAAACGGAGCTGTGACAGCTCCAAATAAAGGCTGCATATCATGTAGTAAGCATGCCAGTGGCCAAGTATAAGGCCATTGGCATTGCAAACAATAAAAAAATACAAAAATCAACTCTTACTTTTTTTAGCAGATCTTGGTTGTTTAAGCGTAGGGCAGCAGCGCGCAAATGGGATTGGGGGAAAATAACAAAATAAACCTAAATTAAGCATTCTAACTAAAATCAGTATTCTGCCATACAAGTCAATGGCAGGTAGAAGACAACATGGCCAGTGAGTAGTGGTTGCTAAGGGGGAGGCTCAGTGTGAGACTTGTAACTATGCATTAGCAGGCAATCCTATGCAAATGAGGGGAAGGATAGTGAATCCCAGTAATCCCTAGCATGTGAGTCAGGTCCCAACATTGTAAGAGTAGGAATAGCTTGGTGCAAGCCTAGGAGTTAGGTGAAATCATGGGGGGGGTTATCAGGCATACTGTAAGTGGATTGGAGCCCTGTGGATTGGATTTGCTCCTAGCTTAGCACAGCTAAACTAGGGGGTGTGTCTAAACATGCCTAGCACTCTTTACAATGCCTAAGCAGGTGTACATGCCGCACACCAGGTTTTAAAGGCAGAAAAAAATGTTAAACCAGGAAAAAGCAGCAGTGTGCACATTTCTGCACTCTGTTTGTGCGGCGCACCCCCGTGCTTAAACAGGAAGGCAACGGGAAGGGAAAACAGTAGTAGGAAAGTAACCAAGGAGAACTAACATAGCTGGCAGGTGAAATGTATCAGAATCAGCCAATTACACAGGCAGCAGACCAGACCAGCCCAGAACACTACTATAAACAATGCAAACACCTTCCCTTCTGGTTTTTCCCACACTCTACACCACCGGTTCTAAACAAGCGGTGAACTTTTAACACTCACAACAGCAAAATTGATAAGGGCTGCAATCGCTATCATACAACAACTTGTGGAAGAGGCTGGGGGTGGTGAGGATGGGAATGCTGTCGACCAACCCACAGTGAGGAGACGAAGAAGAGCGTACAGACCCAGGGTAACCTACCAGGGCCTACATGAGCTGGCGATAGTGGAGCACTATAGGGTGGACAGGGACCTCCTATTGCAAATTGTTCAGCTGTGCCAGCCACGCCTGACACACAGAACTAACAGAGGGGAACCCATCCCATTGGATACCAAGGTATGTGTAGCCCTACGAATACTAGTTACAGGTACCTTTCAAAGGCCAACTGGGGATATGATGGGGATTTCACAGGCATCAGCATCCAGGGTACTCCACCAGTTCCTGGATGCCATGTCAGCACATGTTGTTGAGCACGTATATTTCCCCAACACCCGTGAGGCGTTGGCCAGCAATATGCAACTGTTCCACCAAATAGCAGAATACCCTGAGGTAGTGGGTGCTATAAACTGCACGCACATATGCATCAAAGCACCACCTGGTGAGCGGGGTACGGTCTACGTCAACAGCAAGGGCTTCCCCTCCATCAACTGCCAGGTCATGTGTGATGCCCAGGGCATAATAATGAATGTGTGTGCTGGCTGCCCTGGAAGCTATCACAATTCCCACATCTGGCATCTGATGCAGCTGTACCAGAGATTTGCCAGTGGGGACATCCCTGATTGTCACCTGGTGGGGCATGCTGGATACGCACTGGAGCCATGGCTGATGACACCCATCAGAAATGCACACACACCCAAACAAGAACTCCATAATGAGGCACAAGCACAGACCAGAATTATAGTAGAGCATGTGTCTGGGATGCCCAAGTCACGGTTCCAGTGTCTGGACACATCTGGTGGAGCCTTGCAGTACTCGTCCGCTACATGTACCCAAATTGTCCTTGTATGTGCCATGCTACACAATATGATCCTGCGGAAACAGCTGCAGCAGGAACAGCACGGAGCAGGGCCACACAGACCCCACCATTACCAAGGCCTGCACAGGCACAGAGTGACTCAGAGGAGGAACAACCTGAGCCTGCCCCAATAGGCAGAAGAAAGCATGCCCAGTATGCCCTGGACTTGGCAAAGAGGCAACGCATAGCACATACACTGACATAGGAGGGACCCAGGGAATAACACCTCTCTGTGACTCTCACATACAGTAAAAGGGATGCCAAACATTACACTATTTGTGCTTAACCATGTGTAGGGAGTGTACTATGTACATCCGACATAGGCAGCCCTGCAGCACCACCCTCAATAATGGGACACCCACAAGGTAAGTGACTCACACATGCCAGTCAGGGGGTTCACATACCCAACAACAGTGACAGCCAGCAGGACAGGTGTAGACAAACACAAACAAAGCCTGTGCTATGACCTCTGAATGAGGCCTATGGGTACCCCCCCAGGCCTACACAGACAGACTACAGCAGATCAGGCAGTGGGATGTCAGTTCTAAAGGGTAGGAAGTCAGAAACTAATATGTAGGTAAATAAAAGCTAAGATCTGTAGTACACTGGTATGCCTCTAGTTAACATGATAGGTAAGACTACAGAATGAAATGGAGTACCCGACATACCAGTACAGTCCTAGCAAATGTGTACAAGTGTCAGGTGAGCCCCCCCCCCATCCTACGTAGTAATGTAGTAACAGTCAGGTGTTCCCCCCAATCCTGTGTAGAAATGTAGAAATAGTCAGGTGTGCCCCCCCCCATCCTACGTAGTAATGTGGTAACAGTCAGATGTGCCCCCCAATCCTGTGTAGAAATGTAGAAATAGTCAGGTGTGCCCTCCCATCCTACGTAGTAATGTAATAACAGTCAGGTGTGCCCCCCTAATCTTGTGTAGAAATGTAGATATAGTCAGGTGTGCTCCCCCATCCTACGCAGTAATGTAATAACAGTCAGGTGTGCCCCCCAATCCTGTGTAGAAATGTAGAAATAGTCAGGTGTGCTCCCCATCCTACATAGTAATGTAATAACAGTCAGGTGTGCCCTCCCCAATCCTGTGTAGAAATGTAGAAATAGTCAGGTGTACCCCCCATCCTACATAGTAATGTAATAACAGTCAGGTATGCCCCCCAATCCTGTGTAGAAGTGTAGAAATAGTCAGGTGTGCCCCACCATCCTACATAGAAATTTAGTAACAGTCAGATGGGCCCCCCAATCCTCTGTAGAAATGTAGAAATAGATGTGCCCCCCCATCCTACGTAGTAATAACAGTCAGGTGTGCCCCCCCAATCCTGTGCAGAAATGTAGAAATAGTCAGGTGTGCCCTCCCATCCTACGTAGAAATGCAGTAACAGTCAGGTGTGCCCCCCCCAATCCTGTGTAGTAATGTAGAAATAGTTGGGTGTGCCCCCCCATCCTATGCAGAAATGTATTAACAGTCAATGCAAATGATCGACGGATACCCTGCAGAGACAGCATGCTACCTGTAGGTGTACAACACAAAGGTCAGCACTGCAGTAGAAACTACCTGGACTCAATCCACACATTCAATACAGATGGGCATACTGGGCATGCCCACACACTTAAACATATGACGGCCATGTCTGCAAACTCCAGTGAACCAGACATATCTGGCAGCCGCAGATGTTAGTGCAGACACTCCTCAGTATGCACCACTCATGCTTTGCACACACAGTGGATAGGAATACAGGCATATATGTAAGGATAACACACTATAATAAGACAAAGGTTGACGTACATAGATGTGTGGAAGAGGGTGACTGTGACAAGGAGCCATCCAGGCCTGTCCCACCCAGCACACTGCCAAAGGGCCACAACCCACGAGGGTCAGATGTTACTCACTGCAGATACTAGCCACTGGTATCTGTCAGCATTACAGACTATGTGGTGCACGTGCTAGCTGTGCAACATGACTGTACAAGGAAGTAGTCATCTAGCAGCTGTATACATGTACCTGTAAAATATGGCCCATTCTGTGCCTCCATGTAGTGTGTCAACCCCAAGATGAATGGGTTATGGCCCATGCACACACACTGCCCTCCCCATAGCCCTGCTATGACAAGCATGCTTAGGTCATCCACTGTGAAATACACCTTTGGGAGAGTTGTAGCCCAGTAATCTCCGTGGCATGTCCCATAACTGTGTGCTGCTGTAGTGTGATAAACTGGTTAGGTAGGAGTTCCAATCCCAAACATGGCAACTGTGTTTGTGTGTGTGTCTGTCTGTGCGGAGAGCAATGCATTTTAGGGTGGTCACACTCCCTACAATTGAAATGCTCTACTTTGGTAAGGCTGCTGATGTCATCCACCTAGAAATATATCTCTGGGAAGCTTGTAGCCCATTAGTCTCCATAGAACATGCCATAACTGCGTACTGCTGTAGTGTGATAAATTAGTTAGTTAAGAGGTTTAATCCCAGGCTTGGTGTGTGTGTGTGTGTGTGTGTGTGTGTGTGTGTGTGTGTGTGTGTGTGTGTGTCTAACTCTGCCTGTGTAGAGAGCAATGCTTTTTTGGGTAGTCACACTCCATACAATTCAAATGACCTACTTTGGCAATCTTGCTGATGTCATCCAATGTGAAATACACCTTTGGGGAAGAAGTTCTCCAGTAATCCCTGTGGTGCATCCTGTAACAGCTCCATGCTGTAATGTGATATAGACCTCTGTTAGGGGTTCTACACCCACACATGTCGGTTGTTGATGTTTTGTGTGTGTGTCACTGTCTGCGTAGGGAGCAATGCATTTTAGCCTAACCACAGTCACTACACTTTGAATGCCCTACTTTGGCAATCCTCCTGATGTCATCCAATGTGATATACACCTTTGAGGAAGGAGTACTCCAGTAATCCTCGTGGTGTGTACTATAACAGTGTAGTGCTATAGTGTAATAAACTAGTTAGGTAGGGGTTCTAATCCCAGACATGACAGGGGTGTGTGTGTGTGTGTGTGTGTGTGTGTGTGTGTGTGTGTGTGTGTGTGTGTGTGTAACTCGTATCCTGTGTGGAAATGGGTGTGAGTGGGCCCAATGTGGAGCGGGTTTTGCAAATGTCTTATATGGTGGCCCTATTATATATCACAATGTCCACTGTAGAGGGGTAACAGATGTGAAATAGCCGAGAGGCTGGGTTGCAAATCCATACCCATACATGTAACATCAAGGCCAGGCAATCACAGTTAGCATCCCCAGTATTACCCAGAACACTCAACCCATGTTTCATACACACACACACACATGCCTAGGCAACAGCCAGTATGTGGGTAGTACACTACATATTGGCCACTGATAGTAACTAGGAGTGATTTCAGTGGGCTGCAGAGGGCATGGCACCCTGTCCATTTGTCCAATAAGCACTTACCTGCAGACAGTGCACCTTCCCAATGTTCCCCACTGGACACCTGCAACACCTGTGGTGCCATCACATGTGACCCACAAAGGACATACCATGCCTGAAAACATGCCCTGTATGGACAGATGCCACTGACACCAGGGAATGCCATTAGCATGCTATCAATGTAGGTGCAGGGTAAACCTGCTGCCAATTACCAGTTCCCTCTACAGCTGGCCAAGACTGGCACATCTGATGATAATCTGTGTACACAACATTGGCCAGACACCCCAGGTACAGTTCCATATGTCACTGTACGTGCATATGGGAGGTGTGCACATCCCAGACACAGTCCATGTCATGGACTAAGGAACACATACATGGCAAGCGATGCACAGCATTGGCCACACACAATAGTCACCCAGGTGACTGGATGGTGGATACAATACACACCTGTGTGGGCAAATGCAGAAACTACATCCCTGAGCCACAATGCAGACCATTGTCATGTGGCCTGATGCCAAGGTATACTCATCACCTAGCCTTGTATAGCCATCTGGCAAAGTTGACCACCACACACCCATGCAGAAATGCACTCATGCATGTCAATACTGGCACCCTGTGTGTTTTTGTGTGTGATGTATGATGCGTATGATCACATCAACACTCACTACAACCCCCATTGGCATACTGAAGCATGCTGTCTGATGTCAGACACCTCCCCATACCCTTTGCCCATATAACCTCCGTATGACCTGTGTGGTGAATGTGATACTTGCACAGTAATGTGTTGTGGCAATCTCACTAGTGATGAGTTGTAATTCTGGCCCTGCCAAGTGTGTCAATGTGTGTGTGTATCCCTATGAGAGTGTGGCTGTGTTGATGCTGGCACCTGTTCATGCGGACAGGCATGTGTACTTCACCTTCCGTATAGCTACTATATTCCTGTTGCAGATGTCACTCACCATCACATATATGTTCTGAGGGCTCCACAACAGGTAACCTATGTGGTGCATCTAATAACTGCATAGAACTGTGATAGCACTACATAGTCATCAGGGGTTTGATACCCTGTGCTGGTAGGTGTGTAACACAAACATGCTTACATTTTACTCTCCCTCCTTGACATGTCTTTGCCTCTGTCTGCATCTCTCACTCCCTCACTGGTGGATGTGGAGACGTACACCTGCTTTGCTTAGGCAGCAGCATGTGTATTTTAAGTGATTCTCATGATCAGCTGATGGCCTCTGCATAAATTGCAGCCCTCCCCTAGCTGATTGCATGTGGAACAGCTGTGGTAACATTCCCATAGCCAATTGCATGGAAACACACTCCAATATCTAGGAACATCGTGTTGGTGTTGGGCCTTTTCATTCACTGTGAGCAGGCACTCGATCTGTTGTTTGGCAAACAGCATCTCAGTTGGATTGTGGATTTACCTCTGACAACATACATTGTGGAAACAGGCCAACACACAGGACGGGTATGTGCCTGACCTGACTACAGACTGTAAGTGCTGCTATACTGCATTCAAAGTAATGTTGGTTGAACAGGGTGTGTGCGGATATGGCTGTCCTACATGTATTAATACCTGACATGTACCCTTGGCTGTCACAAAATGTGGGGGTATCAGAGGTGAGCTGCCTTAAGGTATCTGGATGTACAGTACCATACATTTCACCTATCTTGACATTACTTACATAAAGTGGGTTACTGCAGGCCTACTGCTTCCTGCCATACAGACTGTTCTATTTGCCAGTGTGCCTGTGATGGTGTCAATTATGCCTTGTTAAGTAACAGTTACATCCCATTTGGTCAACTGAAGTCTTTACCACATAGTGATTGTGTACAGAGTGTAGATAGAGGCTGTTGGACTATACACCTGCATCACTTACTGTTGATTGTGTGGTATCCTGTGGCCCAGTCTGTCTTTACTATTGTACGATTTGAAGGGCTTGCCGGGACAGCAACAGTTGTGGACCTTTCCAGACTAATGTATTAGTATAACGGTTTCACAGTTGCATTACTCTGTTTATATGGATGTCAGTGTCTGAACAGCTATATGACATGGCATATAAATCTGTAATAGTACACAAATAAAGGTATTCCATTTCTGCAAACCTGTGTGTGGTGTTTTATCCTATGACCTCTCTGCGGGTATATGTTGCAGGCAATGAATGTCATTTGTATGGGTGACTCATCCAGTCTCCAGTTGTTAGGGTGTTAACTGTAGGCATAGTGGCTGTTCCATATTGTGTGCGCCTACTACATAAGTATCTTACTGTACATATCTCTGCGTGTGTATGTGCAGTCACATGCATATCTATATATATGTATATCTGTTTCTGCATATATGTGTCTGTGTATATGTATCCTGGGGATGTTGATAGCTTCCACATTTTACATTTCCTAGGGGAGCCAGACTGTGGGGAGGCTGCGGTGGTGCAGCAGTTAGTGTTGCTGCCTCACAGCCAGTTCTCTGGCTCGATCCTGAGCTGGGGTGCCTTCTGTGCGGAGTCTGCATGTCCTCCCTGTGGTCGCATGGGTTTCCTCCGGGTAGTCCGGTTTCCTCCCACATCCCAAAGACATGCTGTAAGTGGATTGGACACTCTAAATTGGCCCTAAGTGTGAGTGTGTGCATGTGTGTACCTTCTGTGGAAGGTTGGGCACCGGGCTGGCAACTCGACATCGTAAAACTCCACTGCCAATCATGAGTGGACAGGTGATCCGCTGTGGCGACCCCTAACCTGGAAAAGCTGAAAGAAGAAGGGGAGCCAGACTGTACTGCATGATATGTTACCAATACCAGCCTGACATCATACAGGTGGGATAAAGTACTGTTAACATCATGTGCCCATGTCGTGCCAGGACTTGGTTATGGGATCTGCAACACTTGGTAGTGTATTGGAGGGTGGACGTGTTTGGTTGTTGGGGGGTATACCCATCCGTACAAGACATATATTGTTTGGGGCCTCTTGACCCCATTAACAGTGCATGTGAACATATATGATTTAGTTAATCTCCCACTGATATCTACACATGTATGTCCATATATACCTATATGGATATATATATATATATATATATATATATATATATATATATATATATATATATCTGCTTACATATACATATAACTATGTCCGTATATTAACAAAAACAAAGGGGGCATCGGAACACAGCAGTAAAGTTTAAAGATTTAATCCCAAAACAAACAGTGAGTGCTTTTGCAGCCAGAGCTGCTTCACTGCAGTGTTCCGCTGCCTTCTTTGTTTTTGTTACTGTATAATTGATATTTTGGAGGACCGTTTTACCTACATCATAGCCTTTGTTCTTTGCTATGTCCATATATACCTACATAGATACATATCTGCTTACATATATGTAACTTGCTGTGTATATGTAGACAACATATAGGTGTAGACATATATATGGGTTGATGTAGGTGTTCGCATGTATATATGTTCATATATGCACAAGCCAGTGCATTTCTTCGTGCCGGTCCCAAGCCCGGATAAATGGAGAGAGTTACATCAGGAAGGGCATCTGGTGTAAAACCTCTGCCAAACAACATATGCGGACAACAATACAGATTTCCATACCGGATCGGTCGAGACCTGGGTTAACAATGACCGCCACCAGTACTGTTAGGCAACAGGGTGCTGGTGGAAATTGGGATACTGTTGGCCGAAGGAGAAGAAGAGGGGGAAGGCATGCCTGAAAGCAGAAAGAGAGGAGGAAGGTTAGGAGTGTAGTAGTAACTTTGAATGTTGGCAGTATGACTGGTATAGGAAGATATCTACCTGATATGATGGAGAGAAGGAAGGTTGATATATTGTGTGTGCAGGAGACCATATGGAAGGGGAGTAAGGCCAGGTGTATAGGAGGTGGGTTCAAACTGTTCTATCATGGTGTGAATGGGAGGAGAAATGGGGTAGGGGGTATTCTGAAGGAACAGTATGCCAAGAGTGTTTTGGAGGTGAAAAGAGTGTCGGATAGAGTAATGTTTATGAAGCTGGAAGTTGATGGTGTAATGATGAATGTTGTTAGTGCATATGCTCCAAAAGTTGGATGTGCAATGGATGAGAAAGAAAAATTTTGGAGTGAGTTGGATGAAGTGGTGGTGAGTGTACCCAAGGGTGAGAGACTGGTGATTGGAGCGGATTTAAATGGGCATGTTGGTGAAGGGAACAGAGGGGATGAGGAAGTGATGGGCAGGTATGGTGTTAAGGAGAGGAATGCAGAAGGTCAGATGGTAGTGGATTTTGTGAAAAGGATGGACATGGCTGTGGTGAATACGTATTTTAAGAAGAGGGAGGAGCATAGGGTGACATATAAGAGTGGAGGAAGATGCATACAGGTGGATTATATCTTATGCAGGAGGGCTAGTCTGAAGGAGATAGAAGACTGTAAAGTGGTGACAGGGGAAAGTGTAGTTAGGCAGCATAGAATGGTGGTCTGTAGGATGATGTTGGTGATCAAGAAGAGGAGGAGGAGTGTGAAGGCAGCACCAAGAATCAAATGGTTGAAGTTGAAAAAGGGTGATTGTGAGGTGGAGTTCAGGGAAGAGTTAAAACAGGCACAGGGGGGCAGTGAAGAGTTACCAAATAGCTGGGTAACTACAGCAGAGATGGTAAGGGAGATGGCTAGAAAGGTGCTTGGTGTGACATCTGGACAGAGGAAGGAGGACAAGGAGAACTTGTGGTGGAATGAGGAAGTACAGGAGAGTATACAGAGGAAGAGGCTGGCAAAGAAGTGGGATTGTCAGAGAGATGAAGAAAGTAGACAGGAGTATAAGGAGATGAGGTGCATGGCAAAGAGAGAGGTGGCGAAGGCTAAGGATAAGGCATATGGAGAGTTGTATGAAAGGTTGGACACTAAAGAGGGAGAAAAGAACCTGTACCGATTGGCTAAACAGAGGGGACCGAGCTGGGAAAGAAGTGCAGCAGGTAAAGGTGATAAAGGAAAGTGAGGGAAATGTACTCACAAGCGAGGAGAGTGTGTTGAGTAGATGGAAAGAGTACTTTGCAGAGCTGATGAATGAAGAGAATGAGAGAGAGAGAAGGTTGGATGATGTGGGGATAGTGAATCATGAAATGCAATGGATTAGCAAGGAGGAAGTGAGGATAGCTATGAAGAGGATGAAGAATGGAAAGGCTGTTTGTTCAGATGACATACCAGTGGAAGCATGGAGATGCTTAGGAGAAATGGCAGTGGAGTTTTTAACCAGATTGTTTAATGAAATCTTGGAAAGTTAGAGGATGCCTGAGGAATGGCGAAAAAGAGTTTTAGTACCTATTTTTAAGAATAAGGGTGATGTGCAGAGCTGTAGTAAATACAGAGGGATAAAACTATGTATGAAAGGTTGGACACTAAAGAGGGAGAAAAGGACCTGTACCGATTGGCTAAACAGAGGGGACCGAGCTGGGAAAGAAGTGCAGCAGGTAAAGGTGATAAAGGAAAGTGAGGGAAATGTACTCACAAGCGAGGAGAGTGTGTTGAGTAGATGGAAAGAGTACTTTGAGGAGCTGATGAATGAAGAGAATGAGAGAGAGAGAAGGTTGGATGATGTGGGGATAGTGAATCATGAAATGCAATGGATTAGCAAGGAGGAAGTGAGGATAGCTATGAAGAGGATGAAGAATGGAAAGGCTGTTTGTTCAGATGACATACCAGTGGAAGCATGGAGATGCTTAGGAGAAATGGCAGTGGAGTTTTTAACCAGATTGTTTAATGAAATCTTGGAAAGTCAGAGGATGCCTGAGGAATGGCGAAAAAGAGTTTTAGTACCTATTTTTAAGAATAAGGGTGATGTGCAGAGCTGTAGTAAGTACAGAGGGATAAAACTAATCAGTCACAGCTTGAAGTTATGGGAAAGAGTAGTGGAAGCTAGGTTAAGAAGGGAGGTGATGATTAGTGATCAGCAGTATGATTTCATGCCAGGAAGGAGCACTACAGATGCGATGTTTGCTCTGAGAGTGTTGATGGAGAAATATAGAGAAGGTCAGAAGGAGTTAGATTGTGTCTTTGTGGACTTGGTGAAAGCATATGATAGGGTGGCTAGAGAGGGGTTGTGGTATTGTATGAGGAAGTCAGGAGTGGCAGAGAAGTATGTGAGAGTTGTACAGGATATGTACAAGGGTAGTGTGACAGTGATGAAGTCTGCAGTGGGAGTGACAGATGCGTTTAAGGTGGAGGTGGGATTACATCAAGGATCAGCTCTGAGCCCTTATTTGCAATGGTGATGGACAGGTTGACAGATGAAATCAGATAGGAGGCCCCATGGACAATGATGTTTGCAGATGACATTGTGATCTGTAGTGAGAGTAGGGGCCAGGTTGAGGAGACCCTGGAGAGGTGGAGATATGCTCTAGAGAGGAGAGGAATGAAGGTCAACAGAACTAAGACAGAATATATGTGTGTGTGTGTGTGTGTGTGTGTGTGTGTGTGTGTGTGTGTGTGTGTGTGTGTGTGTGTGTGTGTGTCAGAGAGATGGAGGATAGAGGAATGGTGAGGATGCAAGGAGTAGAATTGGCGAAGGTCGATGAGTTCAAATTCTTGGGATCAACAGTTCAGAGTAATGGTGAGTGTGGAAGAGAGGTGAAGAAGAGAGTACAGGCAGGGTGGAGTGGGTGGAGAAGAGTGTCAAGAGTGATTTGTGACAGACGGGTACCAGTAAGAGTGAAAGGGAAGGCCTACAAGAGGGTAGTGAGACCAGCTATGTTATATGGGTTGGAGACAGTGGCATTGACAAAAAGGCAGGAGTCAGACCTGGAAGTGGCAGAGTTAAAGATGTTAAGATTTGCACTGGGTGTGACAAAGATGGACAGGATTAGGAATCAGTATATTAGAGGGTTAGTTTAGGTTAGACGGTTTGGAGTCAAAGTCAGAGAGGCGAGATTGCATTGGTTTGGACATGTGCTGAGGAGGGATGCTGGGTATATTGGGAAAAGGATGCTAAGGATGGAGCTGCCACTTAAGAGGAAAAGAGGAAGGCCTAAGATAAAGTTTATGGATATGGTGAGAGAGGACATTCAGGTGTGGCTGGTGTGACAGAGCAAGATGCAGAGGACAGAAAGAAATGGAAACAGATGATCCACTGTGGCGACCCCTAACGGGAACAGCCAAAAGAGAAGAGAGAGTATATATATATATATATATATATATATATATATATATATATATATATATATATATATAGATATATATATATAGCTACATATATAGATATGTTGTATCTGTTCAGATATTAATATATTTACATACACAAATACATCTGAATGTTGGGCTACATTCTCTGTATTGTTTAATGACTGGGCTGGATGATATGTTTTTGAAATCATCAGGATTATGTATATCTGGCATGGCTTAGTGGTAAATATCTTTGTCTATGGTGTACAGGGTCTTGGGTTTGAGCCTTAAAGAGGCTGTTTATTTTGTTGCTGGGCAGAACAAGGGCCGTTGGATACAAAGTGATTAAGGCACTTTAAAGCAGTTGTAAGCGGGTTTGTGCATTTTTGTGCAGAGGTAAGCACTGCTAACTTCTGGTTACAGTTTCTGATACTCAGCTTCTAAATTGCTTAACCAGTGTAGGTATTCCTTACCCCTGCGCAAACAGGCTTAGACCCGCTTACTGCTACTTAAAAGTGCTTACTACCGCTTACGCCCACACTAATTTCTTTAAAAGAAAAGAAAAAAGGGTTAATAGGAAAGTGGTGAAAATGGGCACAATTATGGAAAGACAGTAGGGAAAATGGCTAGGAATGTGCAGGAAGTGTGGAGGGAAGGTCCATAGCTGCCCATTTCTTTACAGCAACAGCTGTACATACATACTGAATTTGGAGGTAGATTTGGACACTCAAACCTCAGGGAGAGGGGTGAGGACAACAATAATAAGTTGTGATGCCAATCAGACCAGATTACATGTGTCCAGTGGACACGTGTGCGAAATGGACAACTATGTATGGGGCAAGATTTTTTTTGTGGGAACAGATTGCCCTTTTTTCTTTTTTTCAGGTGGCAGTGGGATGTTGGGGAGGGGTAGTAGGTATATTTGGGGGGTAGGTTGAGTAGGTTAACAGACAAGATACACAAGACGCATACAGGGGCGGTATATGACACGTGGTGGGTAAACACCTTGATGTGGAGGGGTGTTGGGATATCGGAAGCCCATAAGCCCCCTAGTGGTAACAGTGGGACTGAGGTCCCCGCCCATGGGCAGTCACCACTGCACCTTCACAGCCCCAAAGGTGGCTGTGCTGGGGGCTGAGCCACAGAGCCAGGCTGAATCTCTAATGGTGACACACGGCCCTCGAGCTGGAGTAGAGGATCACCGAACTGCTCATTGATTGCTCTATGCACCACGACCCTGACCTGGTGATGGGTGATAGGTGCCTGTCCGAGCCCACTCCTGGGGGGGAGGTTATCCTCATTCCCTGAGGTGGTTCCACCAAAAGGTGGTGCAGGCCCAATGGACAGGGAAGTCTGGAGTTGAGCCCCAGACATGCTGGTGCCCGGTGTCATGACAAGCTGAGGTGGGACAGGTGGGTCCGCTGTGACCGGCCTTCCCAAGTATGCTATAGTGTTTAGATTTCATCATCATATATGGGTTAGTAATAGTCAACACATTCCAGGGTTAGGTATAACAGCATGCATAGATATTCCCATTAACCCAGACACCAGATACGGAACAGTTGCACAGCAAACAGAATACATGCATATATGGGACTACAGTGGTGAAAAGAACAGCATGCAGGTATATTATTCCATATAGCACATGCATAGGAACCATGCAAATATTTATCAAACAAATGGACATTATCAGAGTCATTACATACTAGTTGGGGTGGGTATGTTGATTATTGTTGGAGATATGGTGGGGGGGGGGATGTCAATTAACAAGTAGAATATTCCTGTAGTCCACATTACATTCCTAGTCAGTGCTATTATCTGTACATTACAAGTCTTACTACAATACCCTATAGCCTTAGTTTGTCACTAATATGGCTGTCATTATCATTACACATGAACCAGATTTACCTGCAGTATACACCTCTTACCTGGTATACCCGTGGAGGGAAAGTTTGTTAACACTAACTGTTTCTACACATACTCCTGGATTCTGGGTTGTTGTTTTGCAAATAGCTATCCAACTCTTTCTGCATAAACTCTGGCCATGTGTTGACCACATGCTGGTGTGCCAGGACATATCTAGAATATTGCCCTCTTCCACCTTTAGTGACCTGACACGCACATATACATGCCTTACTACACAGTTATAGTATGTAGCACAGTGTGGTGACAGTGACCAGTGATACTTTATTATTCAGAGAAACTGCAACACTCACAATCCTCTACAATACCAGTGTAAACAGTTCCAGTACAGGTTATATTGGTCTGTATTCCTCAGCACAGTGTTTGTATCCAATGTACGTGTGGGAGCAATGTTTGTTAGCACTACCTGATTGTTGCCACACAAAGTTCCAGATTACACATTAGTATTATGCATATACAGCTCACTCTGTTGCTGTACACACTCTGGTCACAGCTTGACAACATGGGAGTGTAGATAGGACATACTTGAAATATTACTCTCCTAACAGTTTTGGGGTGCTACAGTGACAGGTGTGTTCTCATGATGGTTGACAATCACTTGTATTCCCTGTTTGCTGGCAACACATCTGGGATCATCCCACAGACTTACCAGGGGGACAGGGGGACAGGCAGCAGATATGGGCACATATACTGGACATTCTGGCCTCGTGTACAGTTGTAGGGTATGAATCTGTACCATGTCTAATTCCACTCCCAATCTCCAATCTGCTTTCTGTCTTATTAATCCCCTGTGCTTATGCATTCCGACCTTGTATAACAACACTCTTATACAAATTTCCTAAACAGTTATATGTTGTAGGACAGTGTGGGTGAAAACTGATGTGTAATACGTCATTATTCTGAGCAACTGCATATCATTCTTGTATTTCTGGACACAGTGTTGGTAGCTGACAGACCTGTGGGAGGAATGTTTATCAGCACTACCCGAATGTTCCCACACACAGTACCAGGTTCCACATTACTATTATGCACATACATCTCACTCTGTTACTGTACACATTCTGACCACAGCTTAACAGGTTGGGGTGTAAATGGGGCATACGTGGCTTCTTAGTCAAATAAGGTATTGGGGAGTTGCTAGTAAGCCAGGTTTGTTGTCATAGATGTGTGACAATCAGTTGTATTTCCTGTTTGCTGCCTATACATCTGGGATCATCCCACTGATTTCCCAGGGGGACAGGTTGATAGGCAATAAATATGGGCCACTTTAATAGACATTCTGGACATATCTGTACAGTTGTGGGGTATGATTCTGCATGCAGACTACTACCAATGGCAGGATTCGAACCATGGCTGTGTGTGCTAAAAAAACAACAGTTCACATCTCAGTTGCATGTGCTCTTCAGTTTGTGTTGTCTGCATTTTCCCTGTTTACTATCTATGTGTCTCTCAGTTGTACTAAATCGCCTCTGGGGATTACATCTGTCATATACAGGCATTCCTACACATTCAATTTATGGTGCATGGTGTGGGTAACAGTGCTTAATACAACAGTACTATTACATGTTTGCAAATCTACATTACCATATGATACCAGAATATGCACATGCAGTCCAGCAGTTAGATCTGTTTTGTCAGGCTATTATACTTTTATTGACATACAAACAATACTAGACTCTTCCTGCCATATTCTCTAGTGTATGCAGTACATGCCTTGAACAATACAGGTTTTATACTAGCAATTAATTTGCTACTATATATATATTTTTATTTCCTATGACAGTAAATGCATCAGTATTACTGACCTGCCTCGTTTCGCAACCTTGCCAGGCAGCTGATGTGGGCCTCCTGGTTCGCGGCTCACTCCATTGCAGCTGTGGGGGACATAAGAGGAATATTTAGTCATACCTATCCGTGATATACCTGAGCTGGCAATTATTACACACATACCGGGGTGATACTTACACATGTCTGGAACATCCCCTGATGCCAAGAGGTCCCCCTTCCACTGCTTCAGGTCAGCATAGTGGTGCCTGACCTGTTCACCAGTTCGGGGTATGCCAGTGGCATTGGTGAGGTCACGGGCAAGACTGTCCTAGGCCTCTGCCTTATACTGGGAGCCCTGGTACTGGCCCTGCAGCAGTCTGTGAGCATGGTCTTTAACTAGGAGTCCTGCCATGACCTTGGTTTCCTGGATGCACCAGTGCTGTGCCTGGAAGCGCACTCCTTCTCCCCTTACTGCCATAATGCCTGCAAGAGGAAGCTACAACCAGTTATGAGATGTATTCCTGCCTCTTGGGTTTACATAGGGCTGATTTCCTGCACTTTTCCGTGATTGGCCAGTTTTGAAAAGGCTAAGCCATGGGCAAACCTGCTTACCTAAGGTTGGCATTGTTTAAAGGGGTATACCATGGGGCACAATGAGTTAGCTGGTCTACACATTGCGCACACCTCTTAAGCTGGCCTGTGCAACTCTTAGCATTGCTTACATTAGACTTTCATTATAATGCCTTTTTGGCATTGTGTTATTATTCATTGCACCTTATATGTATGCCTGGTATCCTTGAGTGATGTGTACATTTACTCTGTGTGGTCCTTGTGTTTTATTGGGGACTTCAACACTCTATTAAAATTATACCTCACTTCTGGGCTTACTGCTGTATTCCAGTTCACATATTTATGTTCTGTAGTGGGTTATGGCACATATGACTGTATACTGATGCCTTTCACAGGTTCAGTTTGGTTATAATATGGTGAGGACTTGTTTGCTAACTACCTCATTCTTCTGTACTTCTATGATGGCTTGTTGGATAACTACTGGACTATGGTGTATAGGGTCCTGTGTTTGAGAACTGCATGGCTCTTTTGTTTATGGGCAGAACAAGGGCCATTGGATACAGAGTGATTGAGGCACTTTTGAGCAGTTGTAAGCGGGTTTGCATGATGGTAACCTGCCATTACATCTGCTTACAGAGAGTTAGCTTTAGAATTGCTTAGCTAGTGTAGGCATTGCTTACCTCCCCGCAAATGGGCTTAAGGCCACTTACTAGTGCTTAAATATGCTTACTACTGCTTAGTTGTGCTTAAACCTGCTTACTAGTGCCTTATTCATTATGACACTAACACCTCACATGTGCATTTACTCCAGTTCATAAATATATGTTATTTAGTGGGTTATGCAACAAAAATATTGGTCATAACGTGCTTTGCCATGTAAAATGGAATGTGCTGCAGTGGGGCTCGAACTGGAAATGCCTGCTTGTAAGGCAAATGCTCTGCCCACTACACTATTGCTATTGTGCTTCATTTGCATATATCTTCCTTGTTATCCTCTTCAGCTTTTTAAACTGCTTTAACCGTAGCTAAGCGATGGGCACATCCACACACCTACGATTAGCTGTAATTGGATTTAAAAAAAAGGGTGTCTTAAATTTATTTCTACATTCTGTTGCTGTTATACACAAGGAGGACTGTTGGTGGGGATATGCGGTCACCTGTTAGCGGTCTCGCTCATTGCATACCCCTTTCTGCTGTTCTACATTGCGGGGGCATGTTTATTCTGAGAGCTCTGCTCTCAGACATGCCCCCTGCACTCTTACATACTCCATGTAAGCCTAGGAGCTCGGGCAGCGTGCCTCATTAATATCATTGCGTGCTGCCATCCTGTTCCTAAATGTTCCCTTCTGTGCAGGACTAAGCTAGTCCTGCATGGAAGATTAGTAGATCCGGAGGATTGACTTTTATTTGTCCTTCAGTTTTTTACTGTTATTGTCTTTTATTAACAAACCATCTCTTGTTACATTTCTCTTCAAAGAAGTTGATAGACTCCAGTCCATTTTTTTCTGTTTTCTCTAGGATTTAATTTTTTTTTTCAAAATGTTTTTATTAATTTTATAACACAATAACTTAATATTATAGTAACAAGAAAAAAAAAACAAATAAACTATATACAATGTCCATAACAACTAAAAAAGCAATATACATAGGAGAACACTTAATACTTCTCTAACAGATTAGACAATTTTGTCCAAACAATTAAATGATGGGTTATATTGTCAGTCCTTGCTTTTATAGTAGCAATCTCATTCTTACAAATGTATTTTACAAGATGAATAAACTCAACTTTAAAGACAGGACTAGATTGGAATTTCCAATTTTTAGTAACAATTTTCCTTGCTATAGAGAGGATAGACCTTAGTAAAAACGTCTGTTTTTAGGAATGACTTCAGGAACATTGAAATTGATAAGGGAATCAGAAATGATACAGTTGTCATTCCATAGAGCTTTACAAAGATATTTCAAGTCTAACCAAAATGGGTAAATTATTTTGCAATTAATAACAATATGTATCCGGTCAGCCTCAGGGTGTCTACATCTCCAGCATTTAACTTCATCTTTGTTGTACATTATTGCTAGTCTATGTGGAGTGAAAAAACATCTATGTAAAAATTTCCATGTGTATACATGCCAGAACAGGGAAGATGTGGATTCCTTCACCGACTGTAAACAAAGTTTTTTTATCTTTTTCTGAGAATACTTGTCTATTAACTTCACTTGAATAATTCTAAAAAGAAACATCTGTTTTGCTAAAATAATTTCTGAGAATTTTATAAATAACATATATGTATGGAGTATTCTTGGGTGAGCTATTAATAATTGTAGAGAAAAAATCCAAGATTTTTAAGTTACTCTTATTGTATGCCTCTAATGAGTATACAAGCTTAGTATGTATACAATCCTTACGAGTTTGTATGTTCAGCCAATTGCAATTTTGCACACTATATCTGCTGATCAAATAGTTTGCAGAACTTATTTTATTAGTTGAGAGAAATTGATTCTGGTATAGTAAGTCACCCTTCTTAAATTCTAACATATTTTGAGTATCAAAAGATATCAAACATTCATTTGTGTAAGCAATAGGAAACATAATTATTAATAAATTCTTAATTGATTAGAAAACATAAGCTCTTTAAACAACAGCAATATGTTAATAAATTCAGAGTTTAAATAAAAATCAATATTTGGAAACCTTATACCTCCTTCATCCCAGCTTGTGGTGTGCCAGAGAAGAGAAATTCTTGTTTTTTGGAGGGATACCAAAGGAAGCCGAGAAATAAGTTATTAATTTTCTGTTTAATTTAGACAGGTGGGGGAATTATTAGAACTTGGCCAGTGACTAAGATTTTAGGTAACAGTATCATTTTGATTAAAGTTAGTCTGTCTTAACATGTGAAGAAGAGTCTGTTGCAACTGTCTATTAGACTACTAATTGAGTTTATAAGTTGTTGGTAATTAGATGTGAATGATTTTTTTATAATTAGATTCAATAATGATACCTAGATATTTAATATATGTGCCCTTCCAGTTTATATCTCTTTTTGATATACGTTTCATAGTAGAATTTTTATTCACTAGAAGTGTTTGAGTTTTGTTGTGATTGAATTTTAGACCGGAGATGTTTGCAAAGAAGTCTAGATTATGTAATAGGTGATCTATTGAATTTATAATATCATTAGAAGTTACTAGTAGGTCATCATCAAACAGTTGTATTTTAGGGAATAATTTGTCTGACACTTTAGATCCTTTAACACTGCCATTATTTCTAACATAATTTGCAAGAGGATCAATAGCCAGGGCAAAGAGCAATGGGGAGAGGGGGCACCCCTGTTTAGTACCTCTTAATATTTTGAATGGGTTAGATAGATAAGATCCAATCTTTACTTAGGCTATGGACTTTTCATATATTTTTTAATTAATCCTATAATGTCTGGGGAGAAATTGTATTTTTGCAGAGCTTTAAACAGATATGGACAACTTAGGGAATCAAAAGCTTTATCTGTATTAAGGCTTAAAATAGAAAGCTAATTTTTTCTTGTTTGCTAAGTCTATTAATGACAGTAGTCTAATTACATTCTCTTGTACCTTTCTGTTTTTGATAAACCCAGTTTGGCCTTCATGAATTAATATTGATAGAATATTATTTAATCTGTCTGCTAAGATAGACATGAATATCTTGTAGTCAATGTTAAGCAAAGAGATTGGACTGTATGATGTGCAAAGGTTGGGCTCTTTATTTGGTTTTAAGATGGGACAGATGATAGAATATTTCCATGAGGGAGGGATGCTTGCTGTAGTTTACCTTCTTGAAATGCATTGAGTAAGATATTTAAGATGTTATCAGGTAAGCATTTGTAAAATTCCAGAATTAATCATCCAGTTTGGTCCCCTTTTGTCTTAAGATATTTTATTTGTTCCTTTAATTCTTTAAAGTAAAAGGGTTTATCTATGCTATTAATATTGTGTTTGGATAGTTTCTTTTGGATATTATTAGCAAAAAAGTTCTCTATAATTTTATCACTTATAAATGAGTTATTATTATTAATATTCTTGTAGTGTTCTTTACAACATAATAAGATATTTTTAGATCTGTAACTTTGATAGTCTGATTATTTCTAGTGTATATTATTTCTTTTATATGACTTTTCTCGTTTAAATATTTAGCTATAATTGCAATCCTGTGCATACTCTTGGGATTAATTGAGCAGGATTGTAATCGGATTTTTTCCAGATGTATTGATATTTTATGCCACATGTTATTATGATATTCCTTGTTCAGTTTACATATGTCAGCTAATGCAGATTTGTCATTTGATGTAAGTTTTAGTTTTAGTAGGATTTTATTTTATGTATAAAGTCCACTGCATCTTCTAATATACTAAAATCTTCTTTCCTGAATCCTTATTTTTGCTGGA
The DNA here is from genome assembly GCF_019279795.1 of Protopterus annectens. Classification (NCBI taxonomy): domain Eukaryota; kingdom Metazoa; phylum Chordata; order Ceratodontiformes; family Protopteridae; genus Protopterus; species Protopterus annectens. The sequence goes on from NC_056736.1 coordinate 537,781,965, forward strand.
AACAATATTTATGCTTTAATATTGTTTTTCTTTAAGCTTTTAACAAGTAACACATGTCTTTTTTGTTGACATCACTAATGTTGAATAGTCATTATCTAATCTAGTAGTATTTTCTTTAATTTAACTGGTAATTAGCCCATGTATCTTTTAAGACTAAATCCTTATCTATGTGCCCTTTTGATGCAAAAGGAAAAAAGCTTCAGGCAAGCAGGTAGTCAGGAATTGAATCATACTGTGTCCCTCTTCTTTTTCAGGAATCCCATGAATCCTCATGTTATTTCTTCTGGATCTGCTCCTTAAGTCTTCTATTTTATCCCTGGAATAATTTTTTTTTCACAAGAAATTAATTGTTTTCAAATAACCTTCCATCAAAATTAGACCTTCCCTCTTATATACTCGAAATTTGTGATGATTGTTGTTTAAGAGATTCACTCAGCACTTGAACTTGTTTTTTTTTTACATTCCTCTTTAAAATTGTCCATTTTGCTTTCTAATGTATCTATTTTTTATAGATAACCCACTGATGTTACTTAGTATAGCCTGTATGTGTTTTTTTCTCATAGTACTGCCCTGTACACTGGGCTTAGAGTGGCTCATTCTTAGACAATTAGTTCTGTCTAGCTTTCTTGACATGAAAAAGCATATAGAGTTTCAAACTTGTTATTTTTGTAGTAAATCTTTCAGCAGATATTCAACTATATATCCATCAAATTTTAAAATGTTCTATTTGTGATTTTTAGTATAAAATCCTGTCAGAGATGCTAAAATAAAGTAGAGCTAAAAACAGTGGTGTTAACTACTCACCACCTTGGCCACGCCGCCTTCATATAATGATAAAAGACTGTTTCCATTGTGTGGATACATGTGATTATTTGATGGTTCTCCTTATCAGTATAGATATAGGGTATGTTATACAATCAGATATCATGGAAGGTATTCAAAGGGTAGAGTATTTGGTGCTATAGTAGTTGCTTTAGTATTGTATTAACTTTTTGGGCACCAGCTACACTATACTAAGGGAGAAGGGGCCCTTGTAGATAATCTGTAAAAATGTTTTAGCAATTTGCTTTGCCACCTTTTATATTCCTTTAACAGCATTTCTCAATTAGCTGTAGTCTAGTGTATTTTGTAATGCTTTGTTAGTTTGCTATAAATTTCATGCTTTATTTCATGGGTTTATGATTGTTAAGTGTTATTTGTTATCCAGGGGGCAAATATATATTGTACTTGCTTCCTGTGTAGTGAGCCATTGATTTTGCTATAGTAAAAAATGTGTCATTAAAATAAGGACTGCTTCATCTTGTGGAACGTATATCATTAATGACCAGCTGCATTGTCCAAATAAGTCATTCAAATTATCTTTGTTATTTTTTTGATGACACACAGAGTTATAAGTTATATTCGTGGGTATTTTGGTGAACATCCAGGTGGCATACAGTGCATTACTGTCACTTATGCAGCCTGAATCATACTGTCTTCTTCTACCTGTGTGATTTGATTAGGTGTATTTGCTAGCATCATGTCTAATGTACTTTCCTTGTTTCTTGTTTCACAGCAAGAGATTCTCTGGTTCGATTCTCGGCTGGGTTGCCTTCTGTGCGGAGTCTGCATGTCCTCCCTGTGGTCGCGTGGGTTTCCTCCAGGTGCCCCAGTTTCCTCCCACATCCTAAAGACATGCAGTAGGTGGATTGGACACTCTAAATTGGCCCTAGGTGTGAGTGTGTACCTTCTGTGGAAGTTTGGGCGCTGGGCTGGCAACTTGACACTGTAAAACTCCACTGCCAATCATGAGCAGACAGATGATCCGCTGTGGTGACCCCTGACAGGGAAAAGCCAGAAGAAGAAGAACACTTTGACAACTCATCAGCCTGCCATTTAAGAATAAGCCCTGTGACACTTGATATAACTAGTACAGCACCATTGCACTGTAAAAAATAATTAAACATATCCTACCCTACCAAACTCAAATCAGTCCAAGCAGGGCCATACTTAGGTAACCTGGCACCCTAGGTGAAAAGGCTTCATAGCACTCCACATTACCCAACAAATATTGGCCTGCTGATACTATTCAGATTACTTTTTTCTTCTTTTTCCTCACAGTTTGTATTGCTATGCATTTTTTTCCTGCATCATTCATTTATTCAACATCTAAGCAAGACTGTACTGTAATAGCTGTGAAGAAAACATCTGCATTAAGCGATAGGTGCTCTAGATGCTCTGAGGTACATTTTAGAGTTGTTTAAACAACCTTTTCATCCAATGATTACCTGTAGAAACCTTAACTGACCAAGACTACACTACACTGTAATAACAGCAGTGGATTAAGCTGGGGGTCACTATGCCCCCAGAAGCCATTGGATTTCAGGATGGTCTGAGATATATTTTTAGAGTTTTGTAAACAACTTTTTCATCTAATAATCAACTGAACAAAATCATGATAAAAAAATAAATTTAGTCATATACTCTTCAAGTTTGCATTTTTCCTATGTCCTTTTGCCACATCCTAACTGACCAAGACTACACTGTATTAACCAAATTAAGCTGGTAGGATGTAAGGCAGACAGAAGCTGTGATGTTATATATGCTCAAGGTGCACCTTTTGATCTAATGATGGCCTGAACAAAAATCATGCGTATGAAAAAGAAATATAATTTTACTTTTTTATTTCAAAGGAAAAACTAAGCTGTATACAAGTTTTAATCCTCAAAGGTGACCAAACACCAGTTCACAATAAACTGAAAACAGTAATGCATGTGACAATACATATATCCTATTCATACCACTCACATGTCCAGATTTTCACAGAATGTCCAGATTTTTGCCTTATATTATTAATCTGTTCTTCATAAAATTTGTGGTTTTCTGACAAATCACAGGGGAATTAAGTCACTAAGTTATGACGCACATTTCAGTTCCAGGCTTCATATCCTTCAGCTGTTTGCTTATTATTTTGGCTTTACAGGACTAATGTCATTATGTGAAGCAATATGTAATATTTTAATGAGTGGCAATAACTGCCTGCTGGGGGCTATGAAATGTTATTTCACCTCCACAGTCCACATAGACAAATTGCCACACATGAAATTATTCCAGTTTAAGTTGCTCCATACAAATCACAAAGCCAGAGAAACACCGCCAGAGTCAAAATATCTGGTTGATCACTGCCACTATTGTTGTAAAAATAACAATAGCATTTATCTCATCACACCATTCCTATAGTCTCAATTATGCACATAAAGCACAAATTCAGAAATATTGTAAAAAATACCCGGTTAATCACAGCTTGCAATATTACAATAGTAATAATACACATCTCAGCACACCACTCTTCCTGCCTCAACTTTCCACACCAGAAATGCTTACAAAACTACCTGGCTGATTGCTGCCAGCATAAAACGTAGTAATAGCACTTCAGTCACCATGCCATTCCAATTTCCTGTCTTGTTGGAGCTGAATGTCACTAATTTTATTTTATTTTTTCTGTAAATTAAAGAAGAAAAAGAAAAAAGGAAAACAAAGACATCCTTCAGGCAGGTTCATGTCTTCATTCAAACATTATAAGGTCTCTGCTCGTATGACCTCACAATGCTCAGGGTTAACCTCATATAAGCTGACTTGAATGTTTTCAAGTAGACTAGAACATACTTCCCCCTGGAGCACACCAGGAGCATTTTCGGTCATCTGGGGTGCCTTCTTTTTTTCTTTCTTTCTTTCTTTCTTTTTTTATTTATTATAGTAAAGAAACATTGCTATAAAAATAAATAAATAAATGGAGACAGTAGGGCAGGTATGGTGGCCTAGGCAGTTGTCCAGCTTGCCTATGCATGAGGCCGGTCTAGAGTCCAAGCATAATCACAATAATGATAAAAATAAAAGAACTCACAAAATAAAGTAATACTGTTTATTTGCCAGCCACTGCACCCAGCATCTATAAAGTTCTGTAATCTCACCCAGCATCATGCTCCTTACTGATAAGCAAGCCATCCATTCATTACTTCTGCATATGATAGCTGCTGGCTTTGAAACATACCTACCAACTCACATACATCAGTTTCTGACTGGAATTGATGCTGACAGAATTTATAGTCATTTAGAAGAAAGCTAAATTGTGGCATTAGAACAAACAGGTAACAAAAGAATGTCATATGTAACCAATGATCATTTGTCGTTAAAGTCATAATGGAGAAATGTAAAAAAGGGGAAGAACCTAAGTATGGCATGGATATATTATAAAAAAGCATTTGACGGCTTCCAACATTCTTAGATAAAGGCATGCCTACAGATGTATAAGATACACCATCTGTTGACTGATTACATTACAGTAAACCAAATCCAAGAAAGCAAAAACCACGAAGGGATAAACGCTTCTGGGATGCAAATAATAAATCCAAATAGAAACAAGTCCCAAGACATACACAGGAGCAGAAATAGCAGTGAAACTCAATGCTGTATAAACGCCAACAAATAATCCAACCTGTGAACAGAATTTTAACAAAAAGCAGCGTTTTTATTATTATACAAGTAAGCGCTTTCACCCTGAGGCTTCTTCAGACTTTAAAACCCATTTAAAACTTAATCATTTAAATAGTGATAAAAATCATGTCATAGGTTGATTCAAACACATATTGCATAATTAGAATCTAGTATTTAAAGCAACATACATATACAGTAAAAATGACTACCAAGATAAAATAGTATAATATAGTATAATAAAATAGTATTGAAAGCATCAATACTATAGAAGCAAACAGTATATGTTAAATGTTATTTCTTTTTACAACCTCATTCTCAATTTAGGTCTAAATAACCTTCTTTTCTTAAGAATGGGTTGCAAGTGAACTTTATCATTTAACCCTGGTAGTCTATCCGCTCTGCAGCGAATGAGCCAACATAACTCACATTCTTCAGTGTAATTGTCAATATCACCCCCTCTAACACTAGGAGTGATAAGTTGTATAACAAAAAATTTAAAATAATGTGATTCACCTGATTGCTTGCAATGTTTAGCTAAAGCATTATGTTCAGTACCAATTCTAATATGATAGACATGTTCTCTGATACGTTCACGTAGTTGTCTATTCGTTTTTCCAATATAGAAAGCTGTGCATGCTATACATCTAGCAAGATAGACAACATTAACACTCCTACAGTTTGTCTGAGTGTTAAAATAAAATTCACAACCAGAGACAGGTTGTATAAAGGTACTGCTTGTGTCGATGTACTGACATTGTTTACATGTATTGCAAGGTTTAGTATTAAAGCTGGGTGTAGCACAACTAATACTAGTCATACTGACTGAATAGTCACAAAGCCTTCGTTTCAAGTTTTTCTTATTTTTGTATCTAAACATGGGTTTATCACCTACTATATCACTGATATCTTCATTTAACATTAGGGTGTCCCAGTGTTTCATGATTACATCTCTAATATCACTGGCGTCACTCGTGTAAAACATAGGTATTTTCAAGTTATTTGTTCCCCTCATTTGTTGAATTTGAACTTCAACTCTACAACCTGAGAAGTACAATCGTGCCCTTGTTGTTCTTAATTCATTCACCACAGTGACTGCCCTCTCAATCTCTTCTTTGTAATAGCATCTCTCAGTTAGTCTATTTTTAAGATCGAATACTTCTTGTTTGTACCCTTCAGTTAGTGGATTTAATCTAGACGCTGTCATCATCTGCCCTTTGACTATATTGTCAGAAACATACCTGGGGTGCATACTGTGTCTATGTAGTAAGGTATTCCTATAACAAGCTTTTCTATGTACAGAAGTATTCAATAATCCATTCTCCAATCTCATGATATTCACATCCAAAAAGGAAATGTTAGAGGTGGAATGGCATAAACTAAATTTGAGAAAATCAGTAGAAGTGTTAATAATAGAGACAAAATTCAGAAGGCTGTGTTCATCCTCCCTCCAAATCAGGAAGAGGTAATCTACGAACCTTCTATAAAACCCAACATATTGTTGGAAGGCTGTATGTGGAAATAAAATCTCTTCCTCCCAGTCAGCCATCACTATATTGGCGTAGCTATTGGCACAAGAAGTGCCCATAGCTACGCCATCTTTCTGTAAATAAATCTTCTCATTAAACATAAAAATATTGTTGTACAACACTGTTTCTAAGAATAAAGCCAAGAGATCTATTGTATTGTTCTCTAAACTTGACTTAATATTCAAGTAACGTTGCATACTTACTACTCCTAGGTCATTGGGGATGACAGTGAACAAACTTCTTACATCTAGAGTTACTAAAATGTAGTGATCATCTTCCTTTAAACCTCTGGTGTAATCATATAGGTCAAGTAAAAATTGTTTGCTATCTCTTAAAATCATAGGGTTCGCTTCTACAACTGGTTTTAAATAACATTCCAGGTAGATAGAAGAAGGTTCAGTTAACCAACCTTGACCAGCAACAATGGGGCGTAAAGGTGGATTAGTGATGGATTTATGGACCTTGGGCAGGCCTTGGATCACAGATATAAGTGGGTGTATCACTTTCAGATATTTAAATAAGTCCAATGTTATGTTATGGCTTTTAACTAAATCATCAAACATGTCATACACCCTAAATACTTTATTGGTTACTTCATGTATATCAATGGTGGAATAAGACATATCATCTTCAAGCATTGCCCTCATCCTTACAAGGTAGTCCTGTCGGTCCATCAAAACAATTGGGCCTCCTTTATCTGCTGGTCTAACTATTATCGAATAGTCATTGCTTAACTCTTGGAGTGCCTTCCTCTGCATGAAAGACAAATTACAATGTTTGCGCTTATTCCTGATATTGGAATTGCTGGCATATAGTTTATGTAAATCATTCTCTACTAATCTAGAGAAGGTATCCAAAAGGGGATGTAGTATGGGTGTAAAAGTACTGGGGGTACGAAATGTAGCCAGGGCGGCATAACCATTACCATCATGGTCTTCTCGATGACTGCCAAAATCCAATTTCAATTGTACATTACGTACATACATTTAATATCTAAAACAACATCTGTTAAATCACTAACACAAGTTGGAATAAAAGTAAGGCCTTTATTAAGTATCTGTTCTTCATATTTGTTCAAAACCCTTTTTGAGAGATTTATAACTAACGATTCTCTGTTTTCTCCCACATCTTCTTCAACATGGGGCCGGAATATTCTCCTGAGTCTTTCCGTTTCTGCCGCCCCCTGCTCACTGATCTCTGTCTCCCATCCCGTTTGAACAAGTCTATCGGGAAAGGGCAATGTGAGTCAGTCCCTCCCATAGATGTAACTGTGTTTATAGGTCTATTACCATTAACTTTACTTCTTGAGAGCAGATCTGAGCATTGCCATTTAGATTCTTGACATAATTATAGAATGCCTTGTGGTTGTCTTTGGAATCTTTGGCAATTTTATTTTCATAACTAGCTTTGGAGGATTTTATGAGGGATCTCAGTTTCTTACTGAGGCTGGTAAGGGAGTTTTTTGCAACCTGGGATTTTCCTCTTTTCTGCAACAGTTTCTTCTTTTTGTTGTAAAGTTTGTTTACGGCAGAGGACCACCAGATTGGCTTCCTTTTTTTGGATGAGAGCATCTTGGTTCTATTTGGGATGGCACGATTCATGCATGAGTGGATGTGCTCGTACAGTGCCTTAGTGTAGGATTCAGCAGTTGAACTTTCAGTTCTCGTCTGCATGGCTGTCATGAAGTTTGTCACTTCTGACTTGAGTAACATGAAGTTGGCTTTGGAGAAGTTTTTTATGGAGGTTTCCTTACTGGGGGTGGGGGTGGGATGTGGATGTTAGCTTATGGTCAGACCTGACTAACGAGGGGGTGACCATAGGTGTGGAGCATCAATTTCCCATGTTGGTAATGACCAGGTCTTGGATATTGGAGACCCTGGTGGGACTATGGATTAGTTGATCCAGGGTGTTGGAATTTATGAATGCCAAGAACCGTTGGGCAAAGGTGTTGGTACATGAGTAGTTTTCCCAGTTAATGGCAGGGTAGTTAAAATCACCCAGTATTAGGGTGTTTGGTTCTATCTTAATATTTTCCAGTATGTTTAGAAAGATGTAGTGAGAATCTTGGAGCATGGTAAGGGATCTGTAGCAAGCTACAATCTGGATTGCAGTCTTACCTATTGTTAGTTGCACCTGGAGAATTTCAGACGCATTGTGTTGGGCAACTAGCCTGGTGGTGTGAATATCCTTGGTGAATATTGACACTCCTCCACCTTAAGTGTTTCGGTCCTGGTTTGGTGGCCGAAAAGTGTGGTAAGAGTTGTAGCCTGGTATTGCAGGGGTGCTCTCTGGAGCCTTGAAGCAGGTCTCAGTTACTGCAAAGATATCGATGTTCTCCATTTTTAGGAGTGCCTCGAGAGAGTGCATTTTGGGGTTTAGACTTCTAGCATTGAGTAGCATTACCTTCAGATTTTGCATGCTTGTACCTGTTACGGTGGTGGTTTTGCCCTTTGAACTTTGCCTAAAAAAGGCACTATAGGGGTGGCAAGATCCTTAGCCAGTAACCTGAATCCCAGGGGCGACAAGTGCAGACCATGTCTGGCAAAGCATCGTGGTCTGTCAATCATTTCCTCCCAGGCAGACAGATACTGGATCCCCTTTGAATGACACCAGAAGCTTAGCCAATTGTTGAAGTCAATCATTTGGTCCTTATATTGTGGTATCATTCTGGGCGAAGGCAGGATGCTACTCAGGGCTAGGGTCATACCTGCCTGGGCCACATGATCTGAGAGCTCTTCCATGTCTCTTTTCATGTAGTCCAGGGAGGTATGTCTCAAGTCATTCACTCCAACATGGACAATGACAGAGTCATATTTGTACTTGTTGTGGAGTGACTTGAGTGCATGCGTTATGTGGTGGATCCTGGCACCCGACAGGCAGCTGACTGTAATTTTCTCCTTGTTCAACCTGGTGAGTGGGACATCAGTGTGCCGGACTATAGAGTCACCTATGACTAAAGTGTTAGGTACATTGTCTTGCCTTAGGGGCTGTTGCTGGGCGGCACACTGGTGTTGTGAGCTATGTGACACTTTGGTTGGGATTGGTGTTTGTTTGCGTTTCAGCTTCAGAGGTCCTTGATGCTTGGGCAGGTTACAGTTAAGGGCCTCTGCATATGTGGATTTAGTGTTGCTATATGTGGGTGTTGGTGGTGTGGGTTTAGAAGGGCTATGTGTTGCTTGAGGTGTAGTGTGGGTGTTAACCTTCTCCTCTTGACTGTCTAGCACAATCTTGGGTGGAAAGAGCTTTGCTTCCATTTTGGCTATTTAAGTGCATCTCTCACAGGTTGTAGTGTTGGGTGGTAGGAGGAGAGGGTTGTCTGTGTACATGAGGCAATTGCTGCATTGCCCCAGTATGCCCAGATTCACCAGGTGGACATGAGAAATCACCGGAAGCTGACCCTTGGACATGCCTGGTTTGGGGCTTTTTTTTTTTTTTTTTTGTAAAGTACAGGAGCTGTTTTCCCTTACCTTAGCAAGGTACTTTGCAATTATAGGCTGTTTAGTGCCTATGAATAATTTCTCCTTATTAACAAGGAGAGTTGAGTGCTTGTATCAGTTTTAGGCTTCCTAGTGCTTTCCAGCAGGTATTAGAGCATGTGCTGGTCACAGGGATGCTTAAAGGCAAGATGAAAAAAAAATGCACACTACAGTGTGCACTAGAGAAGTTAGATGTGAAAGTAGGTAACTTAAGTTTTACCTGTTTAGAAAGTTAAGGTTTAGTGGAAAGTTGCTATTTTTAAAACAGTAAGATGGATTGAAAGGGGTGGTCACTTTTGTATTTTGGTACTATGGAATACAGTAGGATGGCCAATAAATTTAAATAGTTGAAGGGGAGGGATTTCAAACATGATGATTTTGTGATTACTCACACAAGTCAGTGAAAGCAGAGAGGAAATGAGATATATGGTCAGATGAACATAAGAGGCAGGCAACTAGAAAGACAGTGGTATTTAACAAGACAAATGTACTGGGTGGGTGGGTGGCAAAAAATTTCTGCCTGACTCAGAAAAAACAGAGCTGTGGTCTCTTTTGATGTTTTAATATGCAGTTAAAGCAGAATGCAAGTAAAACACAAGGTAAAGAAAACAAACCACAGTATTCAAAATATAAAAAGGCAATAAAGTAATACAAAATACAACAAATAAAAGCAAGTGACTACAGTGTCTTACTTACTAAATAAAAGCAAGTGACTACAGTGTCTTACTTACTGAGAGACACAAGGTCATAAAATACCAGGATTTTCAGGCAGAAACAAGGGCAATATGGAAGAAGGATACCCAAACAGTTCCAAAAGTAGTAGAAGCAATGGGTCTCATGAAAAAGAATTTACAGTCTTATATAGATTCATAGGTTCATAGGTTCATAGGTTCATACTAGGCTATCTGCCCTAGGGCATTTATAAGCCTAATCAGAGTGTGTGTGGCTTTCGCCACCCCTTGGAATGAGAATACTATGCCCATTTAGAGTTTAGTTTACTGTGCCTCTGTCTAGTAGTAACACAGAGATGACCCCGGGGGTAAACCTACGATCTCCCATCCACTCGTCAAGATTTCTCTTGAAGAGAGTCATTGAGGGGCTCTGCCTAACATGGACTGGGATTCTGTTCCAGAGTGTAGGGAACCTCTGGGTTATGAATCTGTCCCTCCAGCATGTCCTATTTACTTCTGTGTTGAGGTTCAAATCTCTCGCTCTCGTGGCTCTGGTGGATTTGGATTTTCTGAGGTGGAGCATGTCCATTAATTCCGGATTGGACATGGCCTTGTACGTCAGGCATAGATCGCCTCTGAGTAGGCGGTATGCGACTGAATAGAGCTGGAGTTTCTTCAACCAGGCAGCATATGACATATGTTTGAGACCCTTGATCCTCTTGGTGAGGTACTTTTGGGGTCTTTCTAACTGCTGCAGGTGTCGGGTAAGGTACATCTCAAATGGGACATTGAACTCAATTATGGGCCTGATAAGGGAAGAGTATAGGGGCACAATGACCTCTCTTGATCTAGATGTGAATCCTTTCATGATAAGGTGGGTAATATAGAAGGTCTTCCTAACCACCTTGGCAATGTGAGTGTCAAATGAGAGGTTACTGTCAACTTGGGTCCCTAGGTCCCTGATTACTTCTTCCATACTTAATGGATTACCACCTATGTGGTAATTTGTGGGTACTTTGTTTTTCCCAAAGGGTATGACTATACATTTTTTGGCGTTCAGTTTAAGGCCATAGCTCTGGAACCAGTTATCCATTTCTATGAGGCCTTTCTGAAGGCTGCTTGTGTCTGCTGGAGTATCAATTATGGCACCCAGTTTGCAGTCATCTGCAAACTTTGTCAGCCACAATCCTCCTATGTTTGCTTGCACCTCGGAAAAATAAATGCCGAGCAAGAGGGGTCCCAGGACCGAGCCCTGTGGGACACCGCTTGTGACTGGCTTAGAGTCTGACATGGCTCCAGCAATTCTGACCTTGTGGGTTCTGTCCTTGAGCCAGTTTGCAACCCATCTTATGACATATGGGTTTACATTTAAGCTGGTGAGCTTGTCTATGATGCCCGAGTGGGGTATTGTGTCGAAGGCTTTTGCAAGATCAAGGTAGGCTGTGTGAACTGCCTTACCCTCATCAATGGCCTTAGTGACTGTTTCAGAAAAGTCGACCAGGTTCAAAAGGCAGGATCTGCCATTGACAAAGCCGAATTGGGTAAGATCCAGTGTCTGTAGGTCCCCAATGTCTTTGTTTATGAGTTCCATAATGATCCTCTCCATAGCTTTGCAGACCAGGCTCGTCAAGCTTATGGGGTGGTAATTTCCAGGGTCCGTAGAAGCACCTCCTTTGTGGAGTGGGACCACTGTTGCTGTACGCCATTCTTTGGGTACATATCCTGTAGTAAGGCTAAGATTAAACAGCAGCCTTATGTGCGGGTTTAGTTCCTCTTGGAGTTCATGTAGCACGCAACCCGGGACACCCTCTGGTCCCATTGATGCTGTGTTTTTAGCTTTGGAGAGGGCGTCTCTCACCTGGGCATCTGAGATGTCAGGGAGGCTACACTCTGCTGGGATAGATATTTCTCCTTTTGGGGGGAAGGGGGGGGGAAGAAATTTGCACTGAACCTGTCTGCCAGTATGTTGGCAATGTCTGTGGGTTCAGTGTATTTTTTTGTCATTTTGGACTAACTCTGAGCATATCTGGGAGTTTCCACCCAGGTTTCTAACATAACTAAAGAAGGCCTTGTGATTGTCTTTAGTGTCATTTGTGATTTTTCTCTCAAAGTTGGCCTTGGATGATTTTATGAGTGATCGTAGTTTTTTGCTAGTACTGATCAGAGATGCCTACCCTTTTGGGGGATTTTGCACTGTCATGTAGTAGCTTCCTCCTCCTTTTGTAAAGCTTGTTAATGGCTGGGGTCCACCAGACAGGACGCCTGCCTTTGGGGGAACGGGTCTTGGTTTTATTTGGGATTGCATGATCCATGCATTCTTGAAGGTGTCCACAGAAAGCGTTTATAAAGGATTCAGTGGTGTGGGCTGTGGTTTCCACTGGCCCAGGGGCCTTGAAGGATACCACTTCAGTCTTAAGAAGTGTGAAGTCAGCTTTTGAGAAATTGTTCACTGTGGTCTTTTGTGCTGGGGGTGGGGGCGGGATGTGGATTTCCAGTGAGATTAATTTATGGTCTGATCTCACTAATGAGGGGTATACTTCCGGTGTGGAGCATTGTGTCCACATGTTTGTGATGATCAGGTCTAGTATATTATCTCCTCTTGTGGGAGCGGTGACTAGTTGTTCCATCGCATTTGAGTTTATGAATTCTAGGAACCTTTGGGCTAGGGTGTTGGGGCTTGAGTAATGCTCCCAGTCTATGTTTGGGTAGTTGAAGTCTCCCAATATGATGGTATTTGGAGAGACATTCATACTCTCCAGTGTCTTCAGGAAGGCTGAGTGGGTTTCCTGTGTTTGAGAGGGTGGTCTGTAGCATGTTACAAACTGTAGGGCAGTTTTGCCTATGGTTAGTTGCACATGGATGGTCTCTGATGCTTCGTGCGTTGCCACTAACCTGGAGGTGTGGGTATCTTTGAAGAATATGGATACTCCCCCTCCTTTTGTGGTTCGGTCCAAGTTTTGAGGCCGAAAAGCATGATATGAGGTAAACCTGGTAGTGCTGGGGTGCTCTCAGGAGCCTTGAACCAGGTTTCAGTCACTGCACAGACATCGATGTTCTCCATACTGAGGAGGGCTTCGAGTGCATGCATCTTGAGGTTTAGACTTCTGGCATTGAGCAGCATTACCCTTAGTTTCTTTCCACTTGTGTTTTCTAGGGAGGTGGGTTTGTCTTTTGAGCCTTGCCTAAAAAAGGCACTATGGGGGTGGCAAGAGCCTTGGCCAATATCCGGAAGCCCAGGGGTGACAGGTGCAAGCCATCCCTTGCGAAGCAGTGTGGCTTGTCAAGCATGTCATCCCAAGCAGACAGACATTGGATCCCCTTAGAATGGCACCAGTAATTAAGCCAATTGTTAAAGCTGATCATTTTGTCTTTGTACTGTGGCATCATTCTTGGTGAGGGTAAGATGCTGCTCAGGTTCAGGGTCATACCGGCCTGGGCTACATAATGAGAGAGCTCCTCTATGTCTCTTTTCATGTAGTCCAGGGAGGTACATCTCAGGTCATTCACACCGGCATGAACAATGACTGAGTCATATTTGTACTTGCTTTGGAGTGACCTGAGTGCTTGTGTTATGTGGCGGATTCTAGCACCCGACAGGTAGCTTACTGTAACCTTTTCCTTGTTCAATCTGGTGAGCGGGACGTCAGTGTGTCTGACTATGGAGTCACCTATTACAAGTGTATCAGGCATGTTGTTTGGCCTTAAGGGCTGTGAATGTTTGGCACACTGACTTTGTGAACTATGTGTTGCATGTGCTATGTTTTGAGGTAGTGGTTGCTTGGATGTCTGCTTTGGAGGCCTCTGTTGTTTTGGTAGATTTTTAATTAGAGCCTCCGAGTATGTTTTTGTTTGTTTATGTGTTTGGTTTGTAGTTGTGATAGGTCTATATGAGACTGGGTTTGTGGTGTGTGTGGTTCCCTTCTCCTCCTGACTGGTTTTGCCAGTACTGAGTCGAGGGAGCTCAGCCGCCAGTTTGGCTATATAGTTGCATCTCTCACATATATTTGTATTTATTGGGAGGAGGAGAGGGTTATCTGTGTACATGAGGCAGTTGTAACATTGCCTCAAGATTCCCAGATTCACCAGCTGAACTGGAGAGGACGCCAGTAATTGACCCTTCGACATGCTAGAATAGTGTAACGGATTGCTGTGTAACTGAGTCAGAAAGGACCTATAGGAAAATGGGTACACAAGGGGATTGTAGGTGGATGTAGTGCTTTCTTTTTGTTTAAGAGTGCTTTACCTGTGTAAAAATGCTTTAGGAGCAAGTGCTGGGCTTTTCAGATAGAGACTAGACTATTTAAATTGAAAGTAGAGCAGTTCTAAGGGAAAAACTGAAGAGCAGACTTAGCGGAGCCAGAAATAGTTTAAACTTGATTAACCGGCGCTGCCCGATGCTGCGCTATGTGCAACTTCGCGCAAAATCGCGCAAAAGCACGCAAAAGGGCGCTAAAGTGGGCTTTATAGCAGGGGGTTAGAAAGAGCTAGGAAATGGCCCAAAATGGACAATAAACTACAAGTTGCTGGGCTGGAACCACTCCTTTAAGGACAAATAGGCTGCTCAGTGCTCCCCACTCCCACTGGTGAACAAAGAAGCTTCCTCCTATCCAAATAAGGATATGAACAACACAGGAACTATGACACAGCCCAGAGATCAGCAAAACCTGAAGACTGGACTATTCTAGTTCAGTAAAGGCGGGAAAACAAGGATATTTTTTTTTTTTTTTTTTTCACAAACAGATAAAAATAGATACAGTAACAAACAGTAAATGCTTTAAATCGGCTAGCGCACTTGAGTGTGTAGCCTACCAGTTAATTTAAGCAAAAAACAAACTTTTAAAGTGCAAAACAGTTTAGAAACAAACAGAAATACAGTAAATCAACTTGCAGAGCTAGTTTAGTAATAAAAATTCACTTTTTAGGCAAAATACAGCAGTCGAAAATAGAAAGCCGGAAAAAATGCTTATAAATCAATGAAAAGTCACTCTTCCACTCTCTGCTGCTTGTAGAACTCTGCAGGACACCACGAGGAGCTGTGCTGAGTTCTGTACAAGCGCAAAAGCCCACTAAAGCGGGCTTTATAGCAGGGGGTTAGAAAGAGCTAGGAAATGGCCCAAAACGGCCAATAAACTACAAGTTGCTGGGCTGGAACCATTCCTTTAGGGACAAATAGGCTGCTCAGTGCTCCCCCTCCCACTGGCAAACAAAGAAGCTTCCTCCTATCCAAATAAGGATATGGACAACACAGGATCTATGACACAGCCCAGAGATCAGCAAAATCTGAAGACTGGACTATTCTAGTTCAGTAAAGGCGGGAAAACAAGGATATTTTTTTTTTTTCACAAACAGATAAAAATAGATACAGTAACAAACAGTAAATGCTTTAAATTGGCTAGCGCACTTGCGTGTGTAGCCTACCAGTTAATTTAAGCAAAAAACAAACTTTTAAAGTGCAAAACAGTTTAGAAACAAACAGAAATACAGTTAATCAACTTGCAGAGCTAGTTTAGTAATAAAAATTTGCTTTTTAGGCAAAATACAGCAGTCGAAAATAGAAAGCCGGAAAAAATACTTATAAATCAATGGAAAGTCACTCTTCCACTCTCTGCTGCTTGTAGAACTCTGCAGGACACCACGAGGAGCTGTGCTGAGTCGTATACAAGCGCAAAAGCGCACTAAAGCGGGCTTTATAGCAGGGGGTTAGAAAGAGCTAGGAAATGGCCCAAAACAGCCAATAAACTACAAGTTGCTGGGCTGGAACCACTCCTTTAGGGACAAATAGGCTGCTCAGTGCTCCCCACTCCCACTGGCGAACAAAGAAGCTTCCTCCTATCCAAATAAAGATATGGACAACACAGGAACTATGACACAGCCCAGAGATCAGCAAAATCTGAAGACTGGACTAGTCTAGTTCAGTAAAGGCGGGAAAACAAGGATATTTTTTTTTGTTTTTTTGTTTTTTTCACAAACAGATAAAAATAGATACAGTAACAAACAGTAAATGCTTTAAATCGTCTAGCGCACTTGAGTGTGTAGCCTACCAGTTAATTTAAGCAAAAAACAAACTTTTAAAGTGCAAAACAGTTTAGATATGCTACCGATGCAAGTAACTCCGTATGAATTGCTAAAGTCATTTCTGGGCACATTGCAGATGCTGTAAAAAGCACTTTCAGCTAACATCAAGGACTGAGACCATATTAATTTCATGGAGATTAATCATACTTTGATTTAGGAATGGGTTCTATTCCCATCATGGTGTTAGAAACTCAAAAGACTTGGAGAAATTAAATCAAGAGTATAATTGTATAATGGCATATGTATATATATATATATATATATATATATATATATATATATATATAGATCTACTTCACTACACCGACACGCCATAAAGCCGACACCCAAAACACCAAGACCAAAAGAACGAAAACACACAATACCGACAACTCACAAAACCAAACACCATAACACCGAGACCCAAAACACCAACACACAAAACGTAAACTACACATTACACACAACTATATATGCACTAACCTTAACCCAAACCTTAACCCTAAGGTCCGACACTACCGCACACGTACCCTACCCGCACCCTAACCCTAACTCACTTAACCCACCCCTAAACCTAAAGTCTGTCACTATCGCACACTTACCCTACCTGCACCCTAACCCTAACTCACTTAACCCACCCTTAAACATAAAGTCCGTCACTATCGCACACTCACCCTACCAGCACCCTAACCCTAACTCACTTAACCCGCCCCTAAAACTACAGTCCGTCACTATCACACACTTACCTTACCCGCACCCTAATCCTAAGTTCAACACTACCGCACACTCACCTTTCCCACACCCTAACCCTACATCCCTCACTATCACACACTTACCTGTCCACTCCCTAACTCTAAATCCCTCACTATCGCACACTTACTGAGTCGTGCTCACACGTTGCTCATGTCGGTGTTTCGGCTGTCGGGATTTCACCTTGTCAATCATCTGCGTCGTCGGTCTTTTGGGTGTCAGCTTTGTGGCGTGTCGGTGTAGTGAAGGGGACCCATATATATATATATAGATATATATATATATATATATATATATATATATATGTATTATGGCCTATACCACACAGCCCATCTGTGGAGAAATGATATCCATGTATTGTATCTAGAAACATATATCCCATATGAGAAGTATGTGCATATATGTTTTGTGTCCTAATCCACAAAGCCCATATGAGAAATAACATAGTACACCCTCTGCACAGAGCTCCTCACCTCAGTTACAAATTCTTTGGTAATTACATCCTTTAAATACTAATTTCTGTGATCTAAAGGAAAAGGATAAACTACCTATACTTTATTTTTCTGGTTCAGAGCTTTTAACTACTTCTATCTGGGCAAAAAGCATCTTATCTATCCTATTGTCGGAATAGGAGTACCAGCCACGTGTCTCCAAAGGGCCTTGTAGCATCCTCTGCATACTCACCTTGTTTTTCGTCTATCGGCTATGGCAAATAAACCAGTTGCAATGGAAATGCAAACCACCAAAGCTAAAATATCTACAATCTTCTCCCCAGAAAAGGAAGTAGCATCTAAAAGGCAGAAAACCAGTAAACCAACATCAGAACCCAGTAAACCAAGCACTACAAATAAAAACAAACCTAACTTTCATCTAGATGAACTTAAATTAGCGCTTCAACCCATTCAGCTAGCCATTCAAGATTTTTCTGATCAACTTGCTAAGTTTGGGAACACCATAAACCATATTGTAGACAGAGTGGACACCTTAGAGCATAAAACTCAAGCTAACGAATCTACAATTCAATCCTTATCTGAAGAACTGCGAGCTAAGAATGCAACCTTAACTGATCTTCAGGCTAAATTAATGGACCTCGAGGCAAAAAGTCGCCGCAATAATGTCTTAATCAGAGGGCTCCCTGAGTTTTATGATAATCATGTCCTGCTAACCTTAACTAAACAGATTTTTGAAGCACTCGTGCGCTCAGAAGGCTTCTCTGCTGATATAATTGTGGAAAGAGCGCACCGTGCCATGCATAAACGGCAAGACCCCTCTGCTCCTCGTCAAATCTACACAAGATTGTTAAATTTCCAAGATACTCAAAAAATATTGTTGGCAGCTAAAAAACAAAAATCCTTCACCTGGAACAACCACAAGCTTACTTTCTCACAAGATCTGCCACTATCAATCAAGACAAGCAGACAAATATTAGCTCCGTTTTGCGCTGAACTAATCAAGAAGAAAATCAAATTTCAGATGCGATATCCTAATGTCCTATCCTTCATCTATAATGATACAAAATATTCTGCTAGCACACAGAAAGAGGCAAAGGAGGCATTTATTAAAGCCTTCAATAGTTTCCCTGCTCTTTAACATACCTTACTTTTAAAGTCATTTCAGCCAATCTTTTTTTTTTTTAACTCACCGGATAGTAGTGAGATATCCTTGTTCACTAAATAGAGTCCTTTTGTGTCTTTCACAGCTTATTTATGCCTGTTATTTCAATTTATGGCTTTTGTTAAGAGCTGGTTAACCTCTGAATGGCTAGGATCTGTTGTACAGCTGGTCACAGTTCCTAGGGGGTTGTTTCGTTTCTGCGACTTCCGACTGTCCACACACAGAAACCAATCCCCCTGAGGCGAGTGCCAACTGCCAAACCATGCTCCTTCTGGCTTGAAGTTCTTAGCCGCATACTCAGCTTTATACCTGGTGTAGCATCGCCCACATACATTAAAGCCTCTGCGGACTTTCAAGTTATTTGGTAAATGTCTTCTTTATTAGCGATCACTGAACTTGTTTCTAGGTAGAAAACTGTGTTTATCCTGGACACAAGCATCCTTGCTAAACATTACTTTTTCCCTACTACAGATGCATATATATCAACTATCAGCCATAATGCATCGGGAAGTTAACAACTTTATCAAATTACAAGAAACTGTGTGTGACTGTTGCGATGTTATTGAGCCCAACAACGGTTTCCGTTCAGCAAAGCCCTTGATATACAGTTTTCTTGATACACAACAATTCACTCGATCATCCTGCCTTTTATATTGTATCAGGAGCTTTAACTGTGCTGACTATTACAGATGTTGTTCCTGGTTAATTATCCTGATATTTTTTTTTTTTTTTTTTTATTATCAAGTTGGGCACATCAGCAACGTTTCATTTACTCTATTAACAAGTCTATATATTTTATCTTATGTATGGGATTATAGATATCCTAAGCCTAGTTCTGCTTTGATGCTAAGAGATGATTAAGAGCTATGTAAGCGATATATCCCTTTCTGCCTACATCAGTCTTAATTTGATACACACTGACTTCACTGTTAAATGGTAGCAGAGTGTAGTAAACACAAGTTACAACTTGCAGTCTGCCCACTACATAGCTTATCTATATAGGCTTACAATGTTAGACTAGTCAGGTATCTTTTTTTTTTTTATATAGCTTGGCTATCATCTTGTGTTGTTACTATATACCTAAATGAACTGGTTATTTATGCCCGTTCTATCGTATTTACATTTAATTGTGTTAATTACTCATCGTTACTTTTCTCTGATAATCGTATGTGTGAAGCTAGATCATATATTTATCAGATTTAGCATATTAGATTGCGGTTTGATACGGTTTTAACAGGTGTATACCTTATAATATAGTGTTGCTAGATTGTTATAACATTTAAAGTTAAAACATACACTTGTTAATAGCTACTGTCAGTGAATATTAGGTCTTGTATTAAAATACCTATATTAAAAACACAATTGACAATTGTCAATAGTATTGGCATCAGAGTCTACCGCTCATCATAAGCCACCAGATATGACTCCTTTATTTTATTTTATCTTATCTCACTTTCTTTTACTTATCCCATGTCTTCTACATTTACTACAGCTACACTGGTAAATAAATTAATGATATATACGTTTATTTGCCAGCTTTACACTTTTTTTTCTCTTTCACTTTCAAAAGAGTAACTGCTCTCCTACATATTACACTTTATCTCTTCAAGCTGTTACAACTCCGACAGTATACCTATTGGGTTAAATGGGTTATCTATCCTATTAAGCTTAATCTGTGTCAAAGACTATCCTTTCCCTCATTATTAGCATAGTTATACCTATGTGTCTCTTACCTCTAATACTCTACTACTTTTAATGGTGGCTCTTAGATGCATGGTGTTAGATTTCTAGTATGATCTATTTTTGGAAAGCGTTTGATATGTATATATGTACAGTGTTATTATTTACTTTACTGCTCCTTTATATATTAGTTTGTGTGTTCATTTTTTATGGTGAACTTCAACTGTTTGTTAAAGTCCGATATTACTCTTACTTTTATTTTTATTTTAGTATTTCTTCACTTAAGGGGTTGGGGTGGTTAGGCACCGGGGTATATTTGAAGGAGTACTGTGCTACCATTGCTGTCATTAGTTTATTTTCAACAATTGAAAGTTTGATGTGGATCTCCACTACTTTGATGTACCTAATATTACACTATAACCTCTACTCTCACTTGGCTAAGGTATCATTTCCGAAAAAAAGGTCTAGCCATATCTCAGACTTATACATTAGTACTAGCTGAGTAACATGGTTTAGTCCATCGATTCGTGGAATATAAGAGGATTACAAAATAAATAAAAAAAAATCTCTTTTACTTCATTTGTTGTTCAAATCACAGGCTAATATTTGTTTTTTACAAGAAACGCACATGCTTACGGAAGACTGGTCGAAAGAACTTAAAAGAAAATGGATAAGATCTATAACTGCTGCAGGCGATAGTTCTAACTCAAAGGGGGTTGCTATAATAATTAAAAGGGACTTTCAGGGTGTAATCACAGAATCTAATTCTGATAAAAATGATAGATGTTGTTATTTCATATCTCAGCTTCCTAACTCTAGCAAACCTATTATCTTCCTCAACTTGTATGGCCCGTGTGCACAGGAACAAGTTTTTATTCTAGAGTTACATAACATGCTATCCACTTTCCACAATCACCAACTTATTTTAGGTGGTGATTGGAATGCTGTCATAGATCCTAACATAGATCGTACTAGTAGATCTTCCTCATATAACTTTTAAGCCTCTCTAGCCCTAGAGGAACTTATAACTGACTTCAACCTTATTGATCCCATTTCATTTAGTGATTTTTCATCTAAAGATAAGATTTACACATACTATTCAAAATGTTATAACACCTGGTCGCATTTAGACTTCTTCCTAATTTCTGAATCCCTCTCCTCTCACATAATAAACTTCTCTACAGAACCTAGGTTTCTCTCAGATCATGCAAGAATCTCCCTCAAGCTCTATCACACATCAAAGCCACCCTCAACACCCATTTATTCTAACTGGACCTTAAATAATAACTTACTCCATAACAAGGACATAATTCAAGAAATTAAAGAAATTCTAGTTGACTTCGGCTCTAATCTTAATCTTTCACAAATCCCCCTGGATATTCAATGGGCTGCATGCAATGCCAAGTTGAGAGGCATGTTGATTAGCAAAGCCTCTTATTATAAAAAACTTTACAAAATTAAGGAATCTAACTTGATCTCAAAACTCTCTGACTTAGAAAAGAAACTAAGAATAAGCCCAGATTCTGGCCTAGATAAAGCAATTAGAAATACTCAAAAAGAACTAATGGAACTTCACCAACAAAATCTTTCCTTGCTTGATCAAAAACTTATTGCAACATATTCAGAATGGGCACAAATCCCTTCTAAAACTCTTGCTAGAATAATAAAAAAAAAACCAAAGTACTCCCAGGATTTCTATTTTACAATACCAAAACAAAATTTATAAATCTGATTCAGAAATATTACAGCTATTTTTTTCCTTGTTCTCAGATATATATTGCAGGAAAGTAGACTCATCTCATAACTCGCATATGGAGAACTTCTTGAATACGTTAAAGTTCCCTTCCCCAGATGAAACTCAGAGATCCATGCTTTCTGCCCCACTGACCTTTCAAGAAGTCCAAAGTGTTATTTCCAACCTTAAACTAGGAAAATCCCCTGGTGTTGATGGGTTCACCCCTGATTTCTTTAGAGCCTTCAATATAACAATTTCCCCTTTTCTTTTAAAGGTATTTTCATTATAAAATGTGGTATCTCGGATTTACACTGAAACACCTCGAAAACCATACTGATTCTGAAAAGCAAGCAAGACAAAACTGACCCCCACAACTATAGACCTATCTCTTTAATAAATGTTGACATAAAGATTTTATCAACCATTCTGTCAAACAGACTTAAAAGAATTATGCTCTCTTTCATTTCCACTAAACTAAACAAACTAAATCAACTAAACAAACTAAAGAAAAAATGCTTCTACGAAACAAAATATGGGCAAAATGGAGAACCTCTAAAAGCTCTGCAGACCATCTATACTTTAAACAGGTAAGAAATGCTGTCAAAAAGAATATAATCTCAGACAAAAAAAACTACTATTCCCACCTTCAACAATCACACTCTAAAAATTATCAAAAGTTTTGGTCTGGCATTAATAAACTGCTCAAACCAGGACATGCTAGAACTCCTTCCCCCTATTCTATTCCCAGTAATAACCCTCTGCAAATAGCTAATGCTTTTAACAATTACTTCATTGAAGCTATTCAAACTCTAACTCAAACACTAGCACCCATCACCCCCACTCCTTCACAACATACTAACAGTCCACTTCTCTCCCTACATTTGCAACCTGTTCCAACATCCTTTATCTGCAAACTCCTTCAAAAACTCAAACCCTGCACTCTCTCTGCTGATAGCCTCCCAGCAGAATACCTTCAAATTGCAGCTAAAGCCATAGCATACCCTGTTTCCATCCTTATAAACAGATCTATCTCAGAAGGCTACATCCCCTCCATATGGAAAGTGTCTCATATAATCCCCTTGCACAAAGGAGGTAAATCTACTGATATCTCCAACTACTGACCAATTGCTCTACTCTCCCCATTAGCCAAAATTATGGAAAAATGTATTCACCATCAACTACTTCAGCACCTTCTCCACAACAACTTGCTTGCTAATTGTCAACACGGTTTTAGGCCCTTTCATAGCACTACTTCTGCCCTGCTAACTTTTATTGATTGCATAAACAGGAATCGAACAATAACTCTCTCTCAGCCGCTCTATTTATTGACCTATCTAAAGCCTTTGACATGGTCAATCACAACCTACTTATCAATGTGCTAAAGCCCAATCTCTTGACCCACAAGCAATCCTTTGGTTCAAATCTTATCTGGAAAATAGACAGCAAGCAGTACTCTGGGACAATAATCTATCCACACACCTCCCAGTGAGCACTGGAGTTCCTCAAGGTTCTATCCTAGGCCCTCTTCTTTTCTCCATCTTTATTAATGATCTCCATACTGTTTTTCCACAATCCACCTGTATACAATATGCTGATGACTCTACTCTTATCTGTACTGCCAAGTCTTCTTCCTCTCTCCAGACCCTTACACAAAATGTATTCAACACAGTTGAAAAATGGTTCACCCAACGCTGCCTTCTTCTTAACCCCAAAAAACTAAACTACTACTTTTTACTCCCACCAAAAAATCAACACAGATCCACTTCACTATTACCTCTGACAATGGAACCTGTATTTCCCCTGATTCTACTGCTCATCTTCTTGGCGTAACTATTGACCATAACCTCAACTTTGATGCCCATGTTAACAATACTATTAAATCTGTCAATAAAAAATTAGGCTCCCTGTATAGAATAAAACCCTTCCTTACCCCACTAGCTAGGAAATCCATTGCCCAGACTCATCTTACATCTACCCTATTCTATGCATCCGCCATTTATACCAATCTTTCAAAGCATAATCTCACCAAACTGGAAACTAGCTACAATAACATAACCAGATTTGCCACTGGCTCTCCATATAAAACCCACCATTGTCTTAACCTTAAACAACTCAGATGGCTAGAACTACAAAACCAGCTACATTACAATCAACTTGTGATTGCACAAAAAATCCTGCACCATCCTACTAATACTCCTATCCTCTCTAATTTGATCTCCCCATATAAAAATCTTACAACACTACGCTCAGCTAATAAATTACTTATTGCCAACAGTTTATCTCATAACAAAGCGGGAGAGTCACTCTTTTCCAATGTTGTGGGTAGAATCTGGAACAAACTTCCTAGTACACTCACTTCTCTCTCATCTACACCAATCTTTAAGAAACACCTCAGAGATCACCTAAAAATACAGTGGCTTTGCCCCTGCTCAAAGCCTGATTGAATCATACTTTTCTTTCTTCTCCTCCCCCTTTCCTCTCCTGCTTCCAGAACAAATCCCCCCCTACAACTCTTGAATAATTACGACCCCCCCCACTCTTTTTTACCTGCATCTTCTCCTTCCCATTCTCTTCTTTTTGCTGACTTAATGATTTATTTTTCAAGGGAATGCTAATGTTCAAATACTGTAACCTCTTGTCTGATTGTACATGACACCTACTAAAGAACTAATACTTGATTCTTTCTTACACCTACTCTAATGAAACCATACATTGTTCACAAATTAATAACATTTCTTAGTATGTCTTGCTATGTAATTGAAACTAGTCATTTTTTGAATGTTTGAATGTTATAATTTACTCATGCTTGGAGCTTTTCTCCCTGGGCCTCTACTGAAAACGGATATGTATCCAGCTAGACTAGCCCGGTCAACAAATATAAAATAAATAATAAATAAATAAATTTCCCCTGATCAGGCTGGTTTTATGTCTCAGACACACATGGGATAATACTCTAACCCTTGATTCCTTAATGCAATTTACAAAAAAAGATAAAAACCCGATATATGCGTTAACCCTTGATGTTTCTAAAGCCTTCAACAGAGTTAATTGGGATTTTCTGTTTCTAACCTTATCGCATTTTAATATTCCTAGTAGTTTCTCTGATATGATTAAAATTCTTTATAGAAACGCATCCACATATCTCTACATAAACAAAAACATATCTAAACCTATTAGAATCACAAATGGCACAAGACAAGGCTGCCCACTATCCCCCTTCCTTTTCAATATCTTCATTGAACCATTCTTCCTTTATTTTGCTCAAAACTCTTTTCATTCAATTCCTAAAGTCCTGAACACTAATATAATGTTCGCTGCTTTTGCAGATGACCTCAATCTATATTTTAAACATCCCAACACAGACCTAGGTAAAATAATTAATACTATTAATAATTTTTCAAAGGCTTCAAGTTACCAGATCAATCATAAGAAATCCCAAATCTTTCCTATTAATCCTGTAGGTCATAAATCTCATTACTTTCTGGATTCTCCCTTTCAGACATCTTTCAATATTCAATATCTTGGTATACATTTCTATCATAACCAAGCTTCCATGATCCAAGATAACTTAATCAGAACATGGTCTAAAATCCTACAAGACCTTCATAGATGGGAACAAATGAACCTATCTCTTCTAGCCAAAGCTGCTGTAGTGAAGATGAATATCTTACCCAGACTCCTTTACCAATTTAGAGCTTCAAATCTTATAATATCCAATGCTCTCTTCTCCAAGATTAATAAAGAACTAGCCAAATTTATCTGGTTTCCTAAATCAGTTAGGATATCATATCAGAAGCTAATCTATCCTAAGAATAGGGGTGGTCTGGGTCTACCTAACTTTCAGCTTTACTATATAATTATTTGTGCAAATAGAATTCTGTCCATCTGTAATCTAACTCAGAGAGACTATAACTATTCTCCTTCTTGGATGAAATTATAGTTTCAACATGTTTTAGCCAATAAATGTAATCCCAAAGCTCTTCCCTTTCTTTCTCCAGAAGCTCTCAACAATTCTAAATTATTCAATACGTTAAAACATAAAATTAAGCTCTTCCAATCTCTGATAAAATCCCACAACCTTGACAAAATCTTTTCTTTTCTTCAACCCCTCCATTTAAATCCTAACATTAAGATCAATAACTTGATGATCAATCTCTCGGACTTTCCTCTCATTAAGGATATTATAGTATGGGACATTCTTCAATATGAGGATATAACACTTCCTACCCTCCGCTTAATTCTCAAGGTCAATAATAAATACACGATTATCCTCTAAGAAAAAATTCACTTATATTCTGACTAACAGTCAGGATATCACCAAACTTTATGAAATTATGCATGCCTTTTCATGCTCAGAGAAAATGCTCTCCAAATTGTATAATCTTTTGGACTCCATAATACATAACTTGGGTTGTCTTTTCTCCAGTTACTGAGACAAATGTGGAACCCCTCTTATGGAGGAACAAAAACTATCTGCTATAAAAACCACTTTAGAACTTTCCCCATTTAAAAAACACATCTACACACAATTAATGGTGAATAACAACATGTATTACACTCCTTCGGTGCTTAATAGGTTTGACCCCAAGAATTCCACCTCCTGTACATGTTGTTCCTTCCCAAAAGGTTCTGTAGCTATTCCCATAAACTTTGGACTTCATTAAAAGTCCGTCTCGAGAAAATGGGATACCACAAATCTACCCTTTCTTGGGAATTAGCGATTCTTCATATACCCACTGTAAAACTCTCTAGTTTAAATATGCAAGTCCTAGTCATTCTATGCTCCTTGATTAAACTATATATCACTAAAAACTGGTTAGATCACACCAAACTTTGTTGGAATAACTTCAAGGAGATGGCCCTTACATATATTGCAGCACAGAAACTTATCACAAAGGGACCTAGGAAAAAAGTCCTCTTTGAAAAAGTTTGGAAAGGCTTATTCGACCTAATTCTTTGTATCTAATTGAGTTCAGAGTTTCTGTTTTGGTTATTGGGTATGACTCTAACCTCAAGTTTATTTGAGAGTTCCGCTGATATCCATCCAATTTTCAATGTTCCTTTTTTTAACTCTTTTTTTCCAGATGGTAGCACCTTAATTTAATTTAATTTAATTTAACTTAATTTAATATAGTTTTGTTTAGTTCAAGTTAGTTTAGTTTCAATTCAGTTTAGTTTTTGTATATATTAGTTCAAGTTAGTCTAGTTTCAATTCAATTTAGTTTTTGTATATATTGTACATACTTTTGTCTGTTTTAGAGTTTTAGAGTGTATTAGGCTTACCTGCATATTCATGTCTTCATATATTGTTCATTCATTCCTTCATGTGAACTAAATAAAAAAATATTTGAAAAAAAAAAGAAATAACATGATGTATGAATGTATTATATCTTACACCATATAGTGTATTTGTGTACTTGGAGAATAATGGTATGCATGTATTATAAACTGTACCATATAGTGCATCTGATGGATGATGGTATGTATGTAAGCACTGTGACCTGTATTATGTAAGACATTTAGTGAGTAATGTCATATAAGAATTGTTCTCTATACAGCATAGCCCATGTAAGGAGTGATGTCCGGCATGTACTGTATTTTGCTGTCCATATTAGAAATAGCTTTATTTCTAAAAAGCAATGAAGTAGTCAAAATTAAACAGAAAAAAAAAGAAATCTTCATCACTGTACCAGTTATGGTTCATTTCATAGCAGGAGTGGTATGGAGAGAATCACAACAAAGTCCATTTCACAGTACCAGCTATATAGAAGTGGCTGTGTTAGGGTCTTCCATACTGTGTCTTTACACGTGCCCTACTGCACAAGTCACGGGCTTCTTCTTAACTATCCTAACCTGCCCACCTCAGCTGCATGATTACATGGCACCGAACTCACAGTAAATCAACTTACTACTGCTATTGTTACTCTGTACTTCCTCCTAAATCTTGCCTGCTGCCTGTCTATTTACCTATGCTATTATGCTGAAATGACCTAGGAATAAATGTGACAATAAATGCACAACATGCAGAGTGCTGGGCCGATTTCAAAACATTGGTGTAGAGTGAAAGCAAACAGCTGCCACCATCCCACTATCACTACACACTGAACAGTGACCTCTGACCTGCACTTGAGATGGCATCATCCAAAGTCAGTACCATGCACTTCTGATATACTGAATTGAATGATGTCTCACTATGTTCAGAGCAGACAATGCAATTCCATAAAAGTCTAACTTGATGAATCTCATTACCTGTTCAGAGTTTATTACCAAACTATCTCAGAATTCAGAGGGGTCACCAAGTCTGTCTGAAGTTTTGGTGCAGCTGGCAAACCAGGTCCAAAATACAGATGGACCTGCACATCCATAAGGTAATCCAGCACAAGAGTTCCAATTTTAAAGTAGATTGTAAATGCAGGCACGGCGGCCAGAAATGATGTCATGCCTGCATTCTCCCTGACCATGAAGAGTGATGGATGTTTGTTGACATGAAATCGCTAGAGAAAGACTTTGAATTTGACAAAAGAGTACTGTGAGTTGTCCTTAAAGAAGTTCAGGGGACATCTCACACCAGACACAACATGATGCCAGGTATACCCCCCATTCGTCTCATGAAACATTTAATTCAGCTTCATCTATATGCTGATCTAGGCACTGAAGGCAGTCTGGTCTCTGCTCAACACACAGATGGAGCTTCTGTTTCACTTATAGGTCCATTCAGTTCAATGTATTTTGCCTCTGGTTCTGCCATACATACATACATATATACATACATACAAATATTTCAAGCATGAACAATAATGCTTTCTAGGCTGCCAATACACCAAAACAGTTGTTTCCATAATAAGTCTCCAGACTGCTCATAAATATATTTAAACAAGTGCTTGTTTTAATGTAATTTGACATTCTACTCTCTCAGAGAACTAATTAATACTCTTCTCATTTTTATAGAATCTTCTACTTAGGTTGTCTGAAGATTCTCTACCTCTTTTTGATAACCCCAAACATTTCCAGAGATAATTGTCTCTAAATGCCCTAATTCTTGAATAATGTCTCCGCTTAAAGATCTATATGACTTCAGATATTTTAGTCTTTCATAATAACTTAAATGTTCACATTTTTGGATGCTTTGGTATATTTCCACCGTACTCTTTCCAGTTTACTCGTGCATGTTTTATTATAAGGTTTCATTATGGTTATTTCACACTTTAGTTTGTGTCTAATATAACTAACAAATAATGATTTCATCATTTCTAGTTTCCTAGACTTTATAAATCTTTTTATACAGCCTATAGTTCTGTAACTATCCTTAACAAACTGCTTGATATGATTAGAAAAACTCAAAGCTGGATCTACCCATAAACTCAGGTTTTTAAATTAATATGCAGTTTCAATTACTGTGTGATATATTAAATAAATATTCACCTTTCAATTTACGTCTCCCAAGTTTCCTATGATTAGTTTTTGATGTGTTTATCAGCATATTATTCTCCTGTGTCCAAATGCTGAATTTAGTCAAGCTCTTTTGAAGACGTGCCCTATCTGCAAAGCAAATAACTAATTTATCAATTTTCAAGTCATCTGCATAGAGCCTGTATAATACCTCAGAAGAAAAAGATAGATCTGAAAGATGCAACCTAAACAAGTAAGGGCCGTGTAGGACACCCTGACTGTAACATTGAATTTCACCTGTCCAGTTGCTGTGTGATACTGGGCATGCCCTATTTAAAGCCATGTAGCTATCCATCTTATCAGGAGTACATCAATACCTATCAGTTCTAATTTATTGATCACTGTTTTGTATATGACCCTATCAAATGCTGAAGTTAAATCTATATAAATTACATCACAACACAGTTTTTTTTATTTATAGTTGTTATTATATTGTTATAGAAGGTCATGTTACAGGTGGTAATACATCTATTTTCGACATGTTCATAGGTTCATAGGTAAGTACTAGGCCAGCTGGCCTTGTGGGCAATTTTAAGCCTAGCCAATTTCCTTTCCAAAAGTGAGAATCAAACCCTTTACCTTCTGTCCATGAAATAAACACCTTAGCCATTATACCAAATAAGGACAAACTCACTTTGTCTTTCTTTATCAAGACGGTCCTGTGTCCACTGCCTTAAATCTCTCTTTTTCTCACCACTGCAGCTCTGCTGTGAAACACAGGTCAAGATCAAGAAGACTGCCCCATCTTTAATGTAGATTCGGATTGCTATGAGTCTGTTAGACTTTTCAATTATGTTAATGGAAACTTTTTTCCACACAGCAGGTTCCATGCTTTTAGATTCCACCTTGCATACATGAGAGGACATACGTAGATGCCCTGTTCCACATACCAGATGGCTGCATGTGCACACTGATATATGGTTTTAGGTCCCATCTTTCTAGTTCTGACAATAATTAATCCAGTCTAACTTTCTCCATGATTTTGTCCACAACATGAAAGTAAACTTTTGGGTCTGTATGACTCTGGGTTTGTCATATTTCCCTTTCCCTTAAAGACTGGTTTAACAAGTGCATGTCTCCAATCATGAGGGATCTCCCCATATGTATACAATCTAGTCAATATAATGGCACTTTAAGTTCATGGTGATGTGTTCTCAGGTCAGTTTTGCTAATTCTATCTCCTCTCTGTGCTTTATTTGGATCCCATTTCCATAGTTCTTTTCCAATATAATCCAAATTGATTTTCAGTATTTGTGGTTCCCTGGATATCACTGGGACAATTTATCACCTCCTTTGTGGAGTCAAACTGCTTTGCATAAAATATTTTTAAATATATCTATAATCTGCTGTATCTGAGAATAAATTTTAGAATCTACACAGTTTGTCAATTTGTATGTCTTTACTCCTACCACATCCTGTACATCTATAAAATGCTCAATATCTTTACAAAAATTTTCTTCAAATTTTTCTTGTTTTTGACTTACACTGTGTCAGTTTTGTCTGTCCAGCTTGTTTATTTCAGTTTCAAAGTCATAGTTTGACCTCTTTTCCATTACATATACTTTTTACCTTTCACCTTAATAAAGTATCTTGTTCAAAAAATTTCTTTCAAAACTTTCCACATTCCTTCTGCAGTATTTTCCACTGAACACATAACAAATTAGTTTTTCATAGTGACCATTTTGCTTCCCTATAACCTTTATTAATCTTCTGTGTATTGGTTTAGATTTCCCTTTGGCAGAATTATCTAGCAACAAATTAACCTTTATAACCCCATGATCAGTGCACATCAACAGTGGTAAAACTTGATATGAAGTAGCAGTAATTTCTTTAGGAATGCAAACGATGTCTAGTATGTTTCTTTCCCTGGTAGGCTTTTTTACAACCTGAAACAATTGTTTCAAAATACATATTTTGAATAATTTCCTTACTGATGTTACTGAATCAATATTAT
This sequence comes from Protopterus annectens, assembly GCF_019279795.1. Lineage (NCBI taxonomy): Eukaryota > Metazoa > Chordata > Ceratodontiformes > Protopteridae > Protopterus > Protopterus annectens. The sequence continues at coordinate 537,813,347 of NC_056736.1, forward strand.
TCCCATCTGGTTCTGGTAAATTTAAGTCCCCATCCACTATTATTCTTTCCACCTGTGTTTCATGCAAGAAATATATGAATTCCTCCAGATCATCAACATTTGATTTTGGTGGTCTATAAATCCACAAACCAACAAAAAACTGCTGAAAAAAACAGCACAAAGTGGAAAACTGAATATATACAGACCCCAATTTTATTATAAGCACTTATAAAATTACTGTTAAAATATTAAAAAAGCTGCCACCACTTTTAAGAATGTATATAAATAAATTTGTAGCCCAGTGTATAAGTGAAAAAACACATAAAAGCCATATAAAAAGAACATAAAAAAAATATTACAAAAAAATTTGCAAAAAAAAAGTATGCAAAACAATACATCCATAAGCATGAAAACCCCCTGCTTGCCTACGACAGTAATAATGATATGCTAGAAGTATTAAATCTATCTATTCAAGGCCATATGTTTAAGCACACTATTGACAGATGAATATTCATTCAGATCTGGCCATGCATATCCATTAAGCATATTTTGCCATTTTAAGTCTTTCTCCTCTAATTGCAAAGACTAAGGTCCACCCCTTCACCTGACTAAAACATTCTCTATTACCATATATTTAAATTCAGGCAAAGACACAAGTCTGCCACCAAAGCTGATGTAGATTAAAATGAAGCAAAACTTTATTAAAATAACTAAAACTCTGGCTTGGAATGAACCTGGATAAGTGCTTTCAGTATAAACCTTTTTCAAATCCTTAACAGCCAGGCATAAAACACCCATTTAAGAAAATCAAACAGCCAATTGTAGCTGAAAAAGTAACTTCCAATCAAGTACTTCAAATCACACACACGCACTAGGGGAGTTGTTCATCTCATCTCCTTCCTTTTAAGCCTTTTCCATTTTGTATAGGCTTTAAAGGGACTACACCATTTAGACCTGGTGATAAATCAGCTCACAAGTTCATGATCCATTTGGCTTCTTCAATTTCAGTTTGATTAAATAAGTCACCACCTTATGGTGTTTCATGAATTTGAGACAAAGCCATAAATTTCAAGGAATGTTCTTTATATCGACGTAAGTGGCTATATAAAGCATTAATTTCCACTTTATTTCTGATATGTGATTGATGTTGAAGAATGCATTCTTTAAACATCCTATTGGTTTTGCATACGTAGTAGGCTGAACATAATATACCTGTTGCTATGTATATGTTTTTACTTGTACAGTTTGCATAACCATAATAAGAGAAATTCCTCCCTGTAGTAGGATGCACAAATGTATTGTAGTATTGATAAAGGGGCATGCCTTGCAAAATCCACATCTAAATGTGCCTGTTCTTCTACGCTGCTGAGTATTCATGTTCATTCCATCATTAGTATCGGCTTCATTATTATAGCATAACAGTATTTTTAGATTCTTAGAATTATTACTGTTATCCAGGTATCTTAAATACAGGAGCATTTTTTTTCTTTATATTCATGCCTATTTAAAACATGCTTCCTTTCCCACTAGGCCATGACCACATTTGCAAAAATGGTGCCACATGGTGATCCCATGGCCAACCCTACTTTCTGTAGAAAATATCTTCCCTCAAAATGTACGTATTTGTTTTATAGTACAAGCTAAAACAGATCCACATGTAAACTAATTTCCAATTGTAGTAAAAACAAACAGTCCTGGATAGAGAGCCTCTTCAGAAGTAATACTTATAGAACCAAAGAAACAGATGAGGCTCACCACGGCCAATAAAAACCACCTTATTCAACTGCAGTATAGTTAGCGCTTTCAGTCTGAAGAAGCATTGTTAAAACGTGAAAGTGCTAACTATACTGCAGTTGAATAAAGTGTTTTTTATCAGCCGTAGTGAGCCTCACCGGTTTCTCTGTTTCTTTGGTTCTAATTTCCAATTGTGATACAGCTTTTTCAAATAAAAATTCACTGCCCAGTCAATACCCAACTGTTGTGGGATCACTGAAAAATGGTCTTTCACATCAATCATAAGAAACAAATAGGTATCACTGAACTCTGCTTCATTAACAACTTCAAAAAATGCCATGAGTCTTTGCATATTTGTGTTTCTTGGGGTCTGTATCTACCCAGTTTTCTGCTTTGCATTGTTTTTTGTTGTTTTCAGTGGTCTATAAATTCCAACAGCTGTTATTTGTTACAGGATTGTGTTTATTGTTTCAGTTACACAATCTAAAGTATTGGCATTATCATGTAATAATCACAGGTTTCATAACAATCTTTAATCCCTATCATAACACCTTCACCTGATTTTTTTTGTTAGAATGTCTATTACAATAAAAATATTTATACCATGATAGAACTGGTTTCCACTGTTCTTTAACCATGTTTCAAAAAGAATAGCAACATCATTCTTGTGGGAATGTTGCAAATTTATCAGTAAAAAAAAAAACTTTATTATTAATGCTGCTAGCATTAAGAACCATGAGACATGCATCAAATGTTGCTGTCTGTCAACTGTTAAATTTTCAACCTGGCAAAACTGATATCTTGTGTTTGTCAAAAATTGCAAAATATCTACTGCAAAAATTGTTTTTGCTGATCCTGAAGTGCACTCCATTCTGTCTAAACACATGGGGCCAAAATTAGGCTCAGGTGCTCTACACATTTCCATTTTTTTAAAATGGGGCATTTTTTCTTGTAGGCATTTACCCAAAAATCTTTTCATTCACAGTGACCTGACCTTCTTTTCTATGATTCATTTGTGGAAAATACAACCTAACACCTGTACAAGCTATGCCATCCAAGAGGGCTGTAAGTTCCCTACTAACAGTCAAAGAGTGATTGTGGATGAGATCATTTATACCAAGATGAATAAAAACAGATCCATAATTCCTTATTTTAAAGCATTATAAGGCTTTTCTCACATCCTCTATTTTTGCTCCTAGCAAGCATGACACTATTCAATGTTAGTTATCTCCTCTGCAAATGTAAGTATCAGTTCTTCTAGTAATTGAATCTCCAATTGCAAAACTATCATTTCTGACCAAATCTGAAGAACCTTCGACTTCTAATTCAGGAACATCTGCTCTAGCAATTGTTAAAAAGGAATGATCGTCATCACCATTGGTCTTGTTAATCCCAAAGTTTACATTGCTTATTGCATTTGCAAGGATACAAATCTCATTCTGCTGCATGATATTCAGTTTTGATTTCTTCCTTTTCACCTGTCCCTTGCCACAAAAATGTACAGCGTTAAATTATTTAAGTGAGGTGAGCCCTATTCACATTTTGGAATGAGACTTAGGGTTCCTGCAGTCCTTATTAGCATATACTGCGTGGAAACTGGCAGAGTCATATCTCTTGGAATCAGGTATGGATTAACTGCTCAGTGTGGTGTGTTACTCCACTTTTGGTATCCAGTCAATAATATTTGGCGTGTGAGTTTGCTGCACTTCTATCTCCACTTGAAGTGTATAGAAGAGTAAGGCAGCCTGTTATATTCACTGTTGAGGCAAAAGGAGGGTTGATGGAGTTAAGCTGGAAAATAATAAGATCTTTGTGAAATATTTGACAGTGTTAAATGATGACTAACTGATGCATTAAATGTTTCTTCAAATACAATATTTATAGAATGCATTGAGAAGATATTAATAATGGTGTCAACTAACAGTCTCACAGCAATGAACAAATGACAGTGGTATATAGAGATGGGTTAAAAAATATTCAAATAAATAATGTAAATTACTTGTTTCTGCCCATATTGGTCATGTAATAAAACTCCCTAAAATGAAGTTTAACACTAAATTCTAACCATAGCAAATTAAAACTGATACTTTCTTAAAGACTTATCAGTTCCACTAAAGGAATGAAGCTTGGCATGTTTTCCTCATTTAAACAAATTAAACTATGATACCAATATCCCTCTCTCCAACATCTTCACACACACATAAACACACACACACACACACGCACACACACACACACATACACATACACACACACACACACACACATGCACGCATGCACGCATGAACAGCTGCTGAAAGAATTTGTAAACAAAGCTCATCAAATTCCATACAGTCATAAGTTAAGCACATTTACTTTTATAAGAAATGGATTCTCCTAAGAAAATGCAGGAATGGTGACAAAGGTGAAAATTAGAAAATCAACTAAAGTGAAAGAAAAAACTAAGAGTGAATTTTTTACACAAACAGCATTGTAACTCCCCAAATTCTTAGATGTATATGAAAATAATTGGTGGTCCTAGAAAAAAGATCCATGATACAATGCAGAGATTGTTTATGAATAAAATGCCCAGACATGCAAACAAATAAATAAAGTATGGCCCCCAATCTACAGATTATATATTTAATGGCTATATGTGCAGCAGCCCAAGAAACCTGTACTTACAGGGAGGACACTAGGGTAATGGCAACTCATGGTAGCACACACAGAGAAACACACAAATGCACATGAGCACTTTATATGTTTTATTTTTAATTATTTAAATTTAAACTAGACTACTAGGCCATTTTCAGTTGAAGTTTTTGTTGCAGTAAAATAAATAAAATAATCACATCCAAGAATAATATAAAGTATTAGGATAATTTAACAACAATTTAACAACATGACAGGCATATACACCACTGCTGATGTAAAGTCATGTACTTCTGAAGGGCATGACTATGAAAAGTCCACATGCATGCACTTTCAGAAGCACATTAGTGGCTTGTAGTTATTACATACCGAAACCCAAGGTAGCATCAGTTTGCCTTTTGTTTATCAAAATTGAAATGAATGAGAAGACAGAAGTATAAAACAAGGTAATGTTACTAGAGAAGCCAATTAAATGTGTTGGACAAGAATGGAGACGGCCACGACAATATCAGTTAGCGAGTGTCATGGTACTGAAAGACAAATACTTAGCAAGTCACCTGATTTCCACACCTTGGATGCTGTCTCCTGGATATCAGTTGCTTTAATGCACTGTAGTAATTTACATTTATTAATTTCTACAGTAATATACAAATGAACAGGGATACCCTCAAGAAAACTGGTAGACACATAGCCATACTTATGGTAAGGCAATGGTGACACATCTTTTCTGGTCCTATTATAAATCTAAAGATTTTATTCTGCGTTGTTCATGTTATTTTTTAGTTATATGAGCCAGAGTGTGTACTGAGAGAATGTGTTTCCAGTATACTCTTTATTCATAGATTAGTACTAGGCTAACTGTCCTCTGGGGCCATTTTAAGCCTAGCCAGTTACCTCATGGGAGAATCAAACCCTGCACCTTGTGTTTCGAAGGTAAGCACCTTAACCATTACACCAACCTCCCACCCTCTTGTGGAGCACAATACCGCTATCTCCTGGCTAAACTTAAAACCTTTGGATCTTTTAACATTTTTTTAAATGTTTTGTCCATTTTTACATTATCCTCCTTCCCTTATACCACTTTGTTCCCCCTATTCCTCTAAACTAAAAAACTCCACCCATGGATACAGCCATATTTAAAATATAAATGATGCAGAGTATACTGGAAACACATTCTCTCAATACACACTCTCAATATATATATTTATACATTTTTATATTTGTATGTGACATTATTACAGAAACTATTATTTTTGAATGACACTATTTAGATGATTTTTTTCTTATAAATATTTTTCATTGCTTTTATGCATAAGAATCCAATATGTTTTGATACTAAAAAGTTTTAAGTAACAATGTTTTATATATAGGATATTAGCAAGTGTTTGTCACTTTAAAAGAAGTGAAATGTTGAGTTAATGGATTTCTGATTAAAGTTAATTAGAAGGCGAGAGTATAAATAAGAAAAATGCAGAAGTTTCTGTGATCTGAAGAAGTCTTTTTGTAGAAGGATGAAAACATGGTGAAACTGTTAAGCATTTGTCATTTGTAATAAAAGAGCTGCCTACTCGACTGGTTTGCTGCATCTGTGATCGTAATTTACAACCTTGGTGGTGGTCTGTTTGCATTTTTGGTTGTTGAGTTCTGAGTAACCAATAATCTTGTTACCAGTGTACAGTGCCATGTTATAATGGGCAGTTGAAAGATTACAGGAAGTGATATACTGTGTAAAAAGCAAAGGTCTGAGTACAGAACCCTGGGAACTGCAGATTTTATTTGATGGCAAAATTGACTGCCTCCCTTCAAGAAGCATCTGTTTCAGTGGTAGTCAGTAAAATTCTTCACTGAAAGACAAGCCATTCAATAGCAGGGCAGAGTGATGCACTGAATCAACTTTGTAGAGGATTGGCTGTATTCTTCAATATGTTTATTTCATTGAATGACTGCTTTCTCTAGTATCTTCACTAAAGGTGAGAGAAGAGCTAGTTACCTGCAGGATCTTGGTTGGTCAAATGAGTAAGAGTTGTGCTTATGGATGAAACTGATGTTTTCCAGCATTCATAGATAATGCACTGAAGTGGGATGGTAAAAAAGCTTTTAGATTCTATCATAAATTTAGAGTACAAGCCACCAGATCATATGTAGCCAAAGTTAGGAAGTTGATGCAGCTATTGGCTTATGTTGAACAGTGATAATTCTGAGAAATGGAATTTTGAGGAAAAAACAAAAATGTCTTCAGCAGTGATCCAAGAATTCTTGGGCAGAGGATGATTACTGTTTCTGAAATGAGATGCAAAGTGCTCACTAATATCAGCTATTTGCTGTGGTTCATTCACTGAGGACCCATTTATATTCTAAGCCTGCAGGTCTGAGTATGTTCAGAACTACCAACTATGTTGCTTACATCTGCCCACAACCCCCTTGTGCTGACAACCAGGAGCAAGTGTCATTTTGTTAAGAAAGTGAGATTCTGTCATTTTAGTTAGTGTCTTTTAATAACTGCATAATGCACAATATTAACAATGATCAGCTTACTGTGAAATACATCTGTATTTTAGCCAGGCTTCTTTGCTGGTAGCAACAGTTTGCCACATTGTTGATACAGGGCTCCATTTTTGCCAGTGACAATTTTTCTTTTAAAATCATTACACCTTTCCTTTACGCAGAGGTAGCACATAGCATTCAGGAAGTTCTCTAGTTGTGTAGTGCAATCTGATTAGGAGGTGACACTTCACCAGGTGGTTTATATTGCATTGTAAAGGATGTGGGTTTCAATGTTTTGTCAAAGAGCTCTGTAAGAAGTTCTTTTGCATTGGCAATGCCCCACCCCACTGAGTATGCTGAACTGACAAAACAGTAGGGGGTTGGTGATGGATAAAGGTTAAAGTGTTTACCTCACAGACACAAGGTACAGGGTTTGATTCTTACCCTTTAAATGTAAGTACTAGGCTATCTGCCCTTGTGCACTATTTTAAGCCTAGTCAATTTCCCTTTCAAAACTGAGAATCAAACCCTGTACCTTGTGTCTTTCATGTAAATAATGTAACCATTACACAAACCTCCAAACCCTTTGGTACTTTCTAGTTATTGCCAAAGCATGTAATGATCTGCAGACTGATTTTCTATAACATTTCCCTATGAACCTAATGGCAACCAAAAAATGGAGACTTAAAAAACAGGTGCTTGGCAGCTGGAGACGTGGTTTGTATGGAACCTATCCAGAATAGATGGCTTACCAGAAACACAGCTAGTTCTAGCTGGTTCTGCAACCACAGTATATGACTGAAGCAATGATTATGTAAGGTTGAAAGGGGGGGGGTATAATTCCCTTCCTGGGGTAGATAAAATTCTCACAGGCAAACTGTTTTTTTACCTTGTAGGTCATTCATAAGGGACTTGACACTTTCATTCATAGAAGATTGTAAAATTTTAAGCTTCAGTGAAAGAACAACTTGATATTTATTTTATTATTTTATTTTGCTTACATTTGTTTACCAGTAAAGTCCGACTGGGATAAGACACATTTTCAGCAGAGGCCCGGGGAGAAAACCTTCACATACAGAGATTATACAAAAACTTATACAAGAAATTGTACCAAACTTATACAAGAAATTATACAAAAAATATACAAGACATACCAGTTTTATTCTTGGTCAGATAGGTTGGGGATACTGAAACCAAAGTGCTAGTAATACTGAGGGTATTATTTATGCTCTTAAATGCCCTTATAATTTATTTTATATTGGGGAAAGTAAGAGCGCTTTTAAGTGCAGACTACAGGAACATATTAGAGATATTAAAAAAGAAAGGGTAAAAAGTTCATTTGACATGCATTTTAAGCAGTGTCTCCAAAGTAAGAGGTTATTATTACAGGGTACTGTTTCAGAACAGTTAGTGATTAAGTTTAGTAAGGATAATTTACTTAAAGAAAAATTGTTTAATAAACTTCATTTAATAAAGAAACAATATATATTCTTAAATACAATGCTTTATCACCAAATGGTTTAAATAGGGAGTATAATTGGAAATATTTAATTTAATTCAATCCATTGTCTTAATTAATTCATTGACTATAATGAATGTGGAATTGTCTAATTGCATTTAGTCTTCTGGTATAAAAGGGATGCTGATGTGTTGTTCTTGTTTTTATTCCATAAAAGCTTTTGCCAAGGCGTTAGAGGTAATAAAATTGTTCTGTAAGGGTCAGTAGTCTTGTAGTTGTATATTTTATAACTTTTTTCATTTTTGGTGCTATTAATATTGTTTTTAACTAATAACAGCACTATCTACAACTGCAATGAACTAGTAAAGCTATAAGACATGTTTACTTGTTAGCACTTTCTACAGGCAGAATGAATTATGTTTTGATAAGGACTGTACTAGTTCTAAACTGACAGCAGAATAATATAATCAGGCTTTATCCAGTATTCAGCCTCTACAAATGTCATTTTTTGTGAGACCAGTCATGGTTTTATTGAGCAATACTCTTGTGATTCTAAATAAAAGTTTTCTTCACCCTGAGTGCTAGTTGTTTGTTTTGATTATACACATACACACATATAAAAATATAGATATAGATGCAGATATAGTTATGGTTATATAGAGAAACATGCACACACATATATATTTTTAGTGATGTGTGTGCAATTTAGTCAATTCTGGATTTCATGGAGTGAAGTTTTGTTTTATACTTGTCTGTGTCAAAAGGAAAAAGATTGTCTGTAGTAGGTAGGTATGTTTTTGTGTCTAATGCAGAACTTTTTGGTTATACCAAAACTTTTGACATTGGCAAGTGGGGGTGATTGTGGATTAGGGTTAGAGTAAGGGATACAGCAGGGTATCGATTTAGTTTAGTGTGTGTGTGGGGTGAGTTGGAAGTGCTTGTGAGCATTTTTGGGTTAGGCTTAGATGAAGGACTAATGAAGGGGTTACACTTTGTGTTGTGCATGTGTCTTGGGGTCAGGTTGGCAGAATCATCTCAAGCCAAGGTTTACACTGCCAGTAGCCCTGCCACAGTAGTTCATCCATACCACACTCACTTGCTCCTAGGGCCAATTTGGAGTGTCAAATCCATGTGCTGTATGTCCTTGGAGTGTGGGAGGAAACCCACACAACCACAAGAAGGACATGCAAACTCTGCACAGAAGGCATCCCAACCAAGAAACAAAATGGAGACCCTCTTCCTGGGAGGCAAAAACGCTAACCACTGCACCACTGCAGCAATCCTAATGTGCTGTGTAAATAACTATTTTATTGAGTGGTAGTGTTATGGAAAGGGTTTATCTAAGGTAAGGTGTATGGTTGGAATTAACAGCACAGTTAAGGTTAACATATATTAGTAATATGGTTCGGGGGTGAAGCCACCTGTTCATCCTTACTAATGCATGCTAGCCTTAACTATAACCTTGTCCCTAACCTCAAAATACAATCTTAGTTTAGATTAAAAAAAAATCCATAGCACTTTCACTATTCAGACAAAGTAGTTCTAAATGTAGTGTTAGAGTTTTTTTTCAGGGACTGTAAAGCAACCCCTTTCCTTCAATGAACTGTGTTAGTAGTGCAAAAGGTAACTCACTTGCCATTGTTGCAGAAGGTTGAAGGTTCTACTCCCACCTCAGGTGGCTTGATTGCTGATACTGTGCTACAGCAAAAAGGAAGGGTATGGCACTCCTAAGTGTCCTGTCTTTTGGATGAGATGTTAAACCAAGCAACTGTCTGCTTGAGGTGGTGGTAACATGGATGGATATAAAACATCCCACCTAAGTGTACTGTCTTTGGGTAGATGTTAAACCAAGCACCTGTCTGCTTGAGTTGGTGGTAACGTAGATGGATATAAAACATCCCACCTAAGTGTACTCTCTTTTGGATGAGATGTTAAACCAAGCACCTATCTTCTTGAGTTGGTGGTAACATGGATGGATATAAAACATCCCACCTAATTGTACTGTCTTTTGGATGGGATATTAAACCAAGCACCTATCTGCTTGAGTTGGTGGTAATGCGGATGGATATAAAACATCCCATGTAAGTGTGCTGTCTTTTGGATGAGATGTTAAACAAAGCACCTCTCTGCTTGAGCTGGTGGTAATGTGGATGGATATAAACCATCCCACCTAAGTGTACTGTCTTTTGGATGAGATGTTAAACCAAGCACCTGTTTGCTTGAGTTGGTGGTAACATGGATGGATATAAAACATCCCACTAAGTGTACTGTCTTTTGGATGAGATGTTAAACAAAGCACCTGTATGCTTCAGTTGGTGGTAACATGGATGGATATAAAACATCCCACTAAGTGTACTGTCTTTTGGATGAGATGTTAAACAAAGCACCTGTATGCTTCAGTTGGTGGTAACATGGATGGATATAAAACATCCCACCTAAGTGTACTGTCTTTTGGATGAGATGTTAAACCGAGCACATATCTTCTTGAGTTGGTGGTAACGTGGATGGATATAAAACATCCCACCCAACTGTACTGTCTTTTGGATGGGATATTAAACCAAGCACAATCTGCTTGAGTTGGTGGTAACGTGGATGGATATAACACATTCCACCTAAGCGTGCTGTCTTTTAGATGATATATTAAACAAAGCACCTATCTGCTTGAGTTGGTGGTAACGTGGATGGATATAAAACATCCCACCTAAGTGTACTGTCTTTTGGATATGATGTTAAACCGAGCACCTGTTTTCTTGAGTTGGTGGCAACTCGGACAGATGTAAAGCATCCCACCAAAGTGTGCTGTCTTTTGCTTGAGATGTTAAACCAAGCACCTATCTGCTTGAGTTGGTGGTAACGTGGATGGATATAAAACAGCACACTAAGTGTACTGTCTTTTGGATGAGATGTTAAACAAAGCACCTATCTGCTTGAGCTGGTGGTAACGTGGATGGATACAAAACATCCCATCTAAGTGTACTGTCTTTTGGATGAGATGTTAAAACAAGCACCTGTCTGCTTGAGTTGGTGGTAACTCAGATAGATGTAAAAGATCCCACAGTATCCATCAAAAAAGGTAGAAGTTCCCTGATGCCCTGATCAAATTTCATCTAGTAGTACAAATACCACCTCAGGTCTCCCCAGAAAAGAGGCTAGTAGTCTAGAGAGACTAACCCAGTCAACAAAGGATAAATAAAAAGAGCTTTTTGTTGTCATTATTTTTACTTTTTCTTTATTTGGCCTTTAAAAACGCAAGCTTTGATCAGTTGCTTTTCAATGCTTTTGCATTTTGATTTTTTTGTCATAGATAAATACATGAAGTATATATGTGCATGTATGTGAAACTGGAACTTCATTCAATATAAAAAATGACTAAAAACGAAGCGTAAGGAAGGCACAATGAACTAATAAAACTACGGAATGTTTACTTGTTAGCACTTTCTACAAGCACAATAAACTAATAAAACTATGGGACATGTTTACTTGTGAGCACTTTCTATAAGCACAATAAACTAATAAAACTACGGGATGATTACTTGTTAGCACTTTCTACAAGCACAATAAACTAATAAAACTATGGGACATGTTTACTTGTTAGCACTTTCTACAAGCACAATGAACTAATAAAACTACGGAATGTTTACTTGTTAGCACTTTCTAGAAGCACAATGAACTAATAAAACTACGGGATGTTTACTTGTTAGCACTTTCTACAAGCACAATGAACTAATGAAACTACGGGATGTTTACTTGTTAGCACTTTCTACAAGCACAATGAACTAATAAAAATATGGAATGTTTACTTGTTAGCCCTTTCTACAAGCAAAATAAACTAATAAAACTATGGGACATGTTTACTTGTTAGCACTTTCTACAAGCACAATGAACTAATAAAACTACAGGACATGTTTACTTGTTAGCACTTTCTACAAGCACAATGAACTAATAAAACTATGGCACATGTTTACTTGTTAACACTTTCTACAAGCACAATGAACTGATAAAACTATGGGACATGTTTACTTGTTAGCACTTTCTACAAGCACAATGAACTAATAAAACTACGGGATGTTTACTTGTTAGCACTTTCTACAAGCACAATAAACTAATAAAACTATGGGACATGTTTACTTGTTAGCACTTTCTACAAGCACAATGAACTAATAAAACTACAGGATGTTTACTTGTTAGCACTTTCTACAAGCACAATGAACTAATAAAACTACGGGATGTTTACTTGTTAGCACTTTCTACAAGCACAATGAACGAATAAAACTAGGGGATGTTTACTTGTTAGCACTTTCTACAAGCACAATGAACTAATAAAACTACGGGACATGTTTACTTGTTAGCACTTGCTACAAGCACAATGAACTAATAAAACTACGGGACATGTTTACTTGTTAGCACTTTCTACAAGCACAATGAACTAATAAAACTATGGGACATGTTTACTTGTTAACACTTTCTACAAGCACAATGAACTGATAAAACTATGGGACATGTTTACTTGTTAGCACTTTCTACAAGCACAATGACCTAATAAAACATGGGACATGTTTACTTGTTAGCACTTGCTACAGGGAGAATGAATCAATAAAACTATGAGGCATGTTTAGTTGTTAGCACTTTCATCTTTAAAAAATTACCAGCCTTTTTTAGACTAGAACCCAGCACTCTAAGGTGGCAATATCAAGGGCTACACGACTGTGACACGTGTAAACATGTGTGTGTGGGCAGAGGTGGTATGCACCTGGTTTCTCTGCAAATGTTATTGCACCAATTAAGTACCTAGGATTTAGCGATACTAGAAAAAAGTCTGATATCACATTTCCCTGCTATAGTACCTCATATGAACTGCTAATAGTAATGGAAAATAATTACTGATTTGTGTCTGCTGAGTCCTTGCAGATCAATAGTGGATATTGTACCTCTTATTCTGGGCTGTCATTCTTAATGCCTACTGCATTTCACTGGAATGCTGTAATGTATAACCATAAATGTTTCACTGAAGGCATATTCTTTTCTCTGTATAGACAGTGAGACATAAATTGCTCTAACAGTTTCTCTGAAAGAGTGTTTGGACATCATGAAAAAGGAATTATGAAGCCGAGAGAATCTTTCAAAGGCAGTGTGTACTTCAGTCTGATGACAGAAAGGGAAAATAAAGGTAGATAATGCCAAAGCATACTCCAACACTGGTTAACAAGTTTGTGAACATGTTCAAGCCAGACTGTTTCTACTCCATGAGACAGTAGATGAGGTGCATTATGTCTGGAGACTCAAATGTCACATGTTCCTGCATTTGTGGAATACTTTTACACAAAACCAGTAAACAAATAACCTTGCTTTTTGAGTTAATATAGTTAAAGGCTAATGTAAGTGAAAATGTTGAGCCCTGAGGACATAATGAATACTTGTATTACAAAATTATTTCCTGCCTCTGAAGTTGGACAGAAATAAAATTTATCACTGCAGACAGTTCTGTAAAATTTATTTTGAAAAACATATTTCACATTGAGACACTGGTAATTAATTACTTCTGTACAAGTGATGATTTCGGAATGTTACAGTGAACATTTTAGGAGATGCAAGAGAAGTAAAGCTCCAGAAAGCTGACACTATTCACAAAACATAGTAAGGTGCTCCTTTATTTACACTTGACAATGTTACAGAGAATGAAATCAACTCTCACGTCGACATTTATCATTCTGACACTGCATTACTTCTCGGTACTTGTTGTGAGGTTGGCAGAATGCTTGTTAAGTATAAAAGCCATTTAGAGGTTATCAAAGTATAGCAAAAAAAAAAAAAAAACAGGAATACATTTTGTGGAGATGAGCAAGTTACAGTAATACAGAGGGGCAAGCGAAGTACAGGGTGAACAGGAGAGGAATGACAGACTAGAAAGTAAGCAAGGAGAAGTTCCAGCTGAGAGTATTAGATGGGCATCCTAATAGCTGTGTAAGGCCAAAATGTTCCAGTAATAGCACCTGACTGAAATCCAAGTTTTCCCAGAAGGTATTGAACTCAGGCTTGATTGTAGTCAGTGCAGGCACACAGGGAGTGAAGCTTCATGAATGGGTGATTGTAGTCAGTGCAGGCACACAGGGAGTGAAGCTTCATGAGTGGGTGATTGTAGTCAGTGCAGGCACACAGGGAGTGAAGCTTCATGAGTGGGTGATTGTAGTCAGTGCATGCACACAGGGAGTGAAGCTTCATGAGTGGGTGATTGTAGTCAGTGCAGGCACACAGGGAGTGAAGCTTCATGAGTGGGTGATTGTAGTCAGTGCAGGCACACAGGGAGTGAAGCTTCATGACTGGGTGATTGTAGTCAGTGCAGGCACACAGGGAGTGAAGCTTCATGAGTGGGTGATTGTAGTCAGTGCAGGGACACAGGGAGTGAAGCTTCATGAGTGGGTGATTGTAGTCAGCGCAGGCACACAGGGAGTGAAGCTTCATGAGTGGGTGATTGTAGTCAGTGCAGGCACACAGGGAGTGAAGCTTCATGAGTGGGTGATTGTAGTCAGTGCAGGCACACAGGGAGTGAAGCTTCATGAGTGGGTGATTGTAGTCAGTACAGGCACACAGGGAGTGAAGCTTCATGAGTGGTTGATTGTAGTCAGTGCAGGCACACAGGGAGTGAAGCTTCATGAGTGGGTGATTGTAGTCAGTGCAGGCACACAGGGAGTAAAGCTTCATGAGTGGGTGATTGTAGTCAGTGCAGGCACACAGGGAGTGAAGCTTCATGAGTGGGTGATTGTAGTCAGTGCAGGCACACAGGGAGTGAAGCTTCATGAGTGGGTGATTGTAGTCAGTGCAGGCACACAGGAAGTGAAGCTTCATGAGTGGGGATGTGTGCATTTGCTTCCACAGAAAAACATGCATATTAGAAAGCAAGCTGATTGCCTTTCTTTCTGTATACTATCTTTGCATATCAGCAAACTGACATGAGGTCATATCACTTGCTATGGCTGTGTGTAGCGAGGAAAGTTTAGGCTAACTGGGGGCTCATGCTTATCAAAACAGAACGGAAGGAGTAAGGGTAAGGAAGACATAGGATGTAGTGTGGTGTAGACTATGCAGTTATGAAAATAAGTGATAGCAGTAGTCTGATACAGCTATTGTTTTAAAGTTTGTGTAGTGTACTTAGTCAGCTGTAGTAACATTGCCAGGTATTTAACTTGTGTCATAAAGGTTGCATTTGTTTAAATTCAGGGAGTGAGTTGTCATCTTCTGGACAGAGAAATAAAGTCCTGACTGTGACCCAAAGGACCAGGCACCCACTGGCATCCTGGGCTTTAGAAGAGAAGGTGAGGAACGCTGGCATTAAGTAGTTGATGCCAGCCTGGGTATCCTGGAAAGAGTTGGTCCCACCTCTGCAATGCTGGAATCTCCTGATGAAAAAGGCACATGGTGTGCAGGGGTCATGGATGTGCTTGGTGCTGTAAACAGTGTTCACACTGTAGGTCTCATCTCACATGTAAAGAAGCAGGCACATGTAACATGCGTGACACAGCAGCTGCCCAGTTTAGTGAGTGTCCATTCCAACCCCTAGGAAAGGGGTTTAGCAAATCAAGAGAAAGGAATTGCCAGATGGCTGTCTAGATCACATCACCCACCATAATAAGCTGTCACCTTGGCAAGTAAGGGAATGATTGGACAAGGTTAGTAAAAGACGGGCGAGATGGTTGCAGCATGAAAAAAAAAATCAGTCAGTGGCATTCAGGTCTAATTTTGAATAGATCACAAAATGTGCAAGTTTGAAATTCACCTGACAAGAACCCTGGTCCTAGATGTTAAAAATGATCCTTAGGTACCTCAGTTAAACTCCCCCACCCCCACCCCTACATATACACACCCCTGAACTTATATTTACTTACTCAGAATAGAAAATGAGAAACTCTTCAAAACAGAGTACAGTGGTCTCTATCAATCACTGTTTTCACTCCGATAATAGCAATCAAGTCGTTTCCAATAACCGCAGATCAAGGAAGCTAGGGACATCCATCTGCTCTGTCTTTTAGGAATGAAGATATACTTAGTGAAGTTGTGCATGGTTCTTGATAAATACTAATTATCGAGGCACAAATTAACTAGTAAGTCTCTATGCAAACATGAACAGCATTGTAATAAATAGAACTTCATGGTGTTGTTCACTGCTATATGTTTAAGCTTCTGGTCTCACTGCTCGGTGACATGTTAATGCCATTTTCTTCCCATGGTGACATTGGAGAAGTATGGAAAATAGCAGTCCTCTAAAGAAAAGCAGAAATATCAGGACTGTTTTTGTCTTTTGCAGCTCTGTTTAAATTGTGAAGTTATTTTTTAATGTGCAAATTAACCCCGCCTGCTTATACTTCTCACTGAGTGTGTCATATGGCAGGAGAAATTCACTTATTTATTTTGGTGAAAATAGAGACACGAAGTGTGGCAAAGCTTCAGTCTGATTAATAAAGAAAATGAATAAGTGAAATACATATAATACCATTCTGAGTTTCCCCATGGCACTAAAGTTGTTTTCCACATATGACTAAGGTTGAAATAGTGTACCAGCATAGAAGGGCTGGTAGGGACTTAGGGGATAAAAGTGACAATTGTAAGCCCTCCCATTCCAGGAGTAGGCTGTGAAAATTTGGTTTTAAAGTTTCAGCCCTGGTAGATGGCGGTGATAGTTCGTGCTGCACTTCAGTACTCATCATACCCAGACTAACAGCACTCCTGCAGCAGCTGAGTGTGTGTGAATATTCTCACATGTACCTTATACTCATGTAGGTTCATGCTGCACTTCAGTACTCTTCATACTCAGCCTAACAGCACTCCTGCAGCAGCTGAGTGTGTGTGAATATTCTCACATGTACCTTATGCCCATGTAGGTTCAAGCTGCACTTCAGTACTCCTCATACCCAGCCTAACAGCACTCCTGCAGCAGCTGAGTGTGTGTGAATATTCTCACATGCACCTTATACTCATGTAGGTTCGTGCTGCACTTCAGTACTCCTCATACCCAGCCTAACAGCACTCCTGCAGCAGCTGAGTGTGTGTGAATATTCTCACATGCACCTTATACTCATGTAGGTTCGTGCTGCACTTCAGTACTCCTCATACTCAGCCTAACAGCACTCCTGCAGCAGCTGAGTGTGTGTGAATATTCTCACATGTACCTTATACTCATGTAGGTTCATGCTGCACTTCAATACTCCTCATACTCAGCCTAACAGCACTTCTGCAGTGGCTGAGTGTGTGAGGTCATTTATTGCACTGTTGTGATTATTTTGCTGCTTGTGTATCTCTGCTACCTTTAAACTACAACAAAAAGAAAAAAAAACAAAAACAATCTTGCTTTTTTCCCACTTTCTGAAAGTTAAGAAAGTTCAGTTACAGATTTGCTGTTGTGAACTGTTTGGAAGTTCCTAGAAGGTCAGTGCTTGCCTGGGCTAAAGGGAAGTCTCTGTGTTTACCAGTGGGAGTGGTTAACACTGAACAGCCTGCCTGTCCCTGGAGGAGTGGTTACTGCCTAGAAGCTGTAGTTTTATTGGCCATTTTGGGTCAATTCTAAACTCCTTGATCTCTCTCTCTTAAAACCCTACAACACTCTTTTTGCGTGGTTTTGCGCACTGAGCAGCGTCGGGTAGCGCCGCCAAAACAGGTTTAAACTATTCCAGGCTCCACAAAGTCTGCTCTTCACTTTTTCCCCTTAGAACTGTTCAAACTTTCAAAGTAATCACTCTATTATCTTTCTAAAGCCCTGCACTTGCTCAGCTCTTATAAGGAAACACTAACTAACTAAAGCACTACACCCTCCTTGACTTCTCATAAGTTTTAGGCTCCCGATTGATCCTTCCTGATCAAGTGAACAATCAGTTCCCTTCCCTAATCTGATCAGTAAAAAAACAGTTCCCTATACTAATCTGGTATGACCAAGGGTCAGTTTCAAGGTTACTCTCCAGTCCAGCTGGTGAATCTGGGAATTTTGAGGCAATGTTACAATTGCCTTATGTACACAGACAACCCTCTCCTCCTTCCAACAAACTCTAATACATGTGAGAGATGCAGTTACACAGCCAAACTGGAGGCAGAGCTCTCTCAACCCAAGACTGGCACAGTCAGTCAGGAGGAAAAGGTAACCACCCACACCACAAATCCAGTCTCACACAGACCTATTGCATCTGCAAACCCAACACATAAACACACAAAAACATACTTGGAGGCTCTAAATAAAAATCTGCCTAAACAGCAAAGATATCATAAGCAGATATCCAAGCAACAGCCACCCCTCAACAATACCCATGAATCACATATCTCACAAAATCAGTGTGCCTCACAGTCACAGCCCTTAAGGCCAAACAACACACCAAATACACTTGTTATAGGGGACTCTATTGTCCAGCACACTGACATCCTGCTCACCAGACTGAACAAGGAGAAGGTCACTGTAAACTGCCTGTCGGGTGCCAGGATCCCCCACATAACGCAAGCACTCAGGTCACTCCAAAGCAAGTACAAGTATTATTCCGTCATTGTCCATGCTGGTGTGAATGATCTGAGACGTACCTCCCTGGACTACATGAAAAGAGACATAGAGGAGCTCTCTGACCATGTAGCCCAGGCTGGTATGACCATGACCTTGAGTAGCATCTTGCCCTCACTAAGAATGATGCCACAGTATAAAGACAAAATGATCAGTTTCAGCAATTGGCTAAAGTATTGGTGTCATTCAAAGGGGATCCAGTGTCTGTCAGCCTGGGATGACATGCTCGACAAGCCACGTTGCTTCGCTAGGGATGGCTTGCACCTGTCACCCTTAGGCTTTTGTATACTGGCCAAGGCTCTTGCCACCCCCATAGTGCCTTTTTTAGGCAAGGCTCAAAGGACAAACCCACCTCCATAGACAACCCAAGGATAAAAAAACTCAAGGTAATGCTACTCAATGCCAGAAGTCTAAACTTCAAGATGCATGCACATGAGGCTCTCCTCAGTATGGAGAAAATCGATGTCTGTGCAGTAACAGAAACCTGGTTCAAGGCTCCTGAGAACACCCCAGCACTACCAGGTTATAACTCATACCATGCGTTTTGGCCCCAAAACTCGGACCGAAGCACAAAAGGAGGGGGAGTATCTATATTCATCAAAGATACCTACACCTCCAGGTTAGTGGCACTGCACGAAGCATCGGAAACCATCCATGTGCAACTAACAGCAGGCAAAACTGCCTTTCAGTTTGTAGCCTGCTACAGAACACCCTTCCTATTACAGGAACCCCACTTGGCATTCCTGAGAACACTGGAGAATATGAAGGTCTCTCCAAACACTATATTATTGGGTGACTTCAACTACCCAAACATTGACTGGGAAAACTACTCAAGCCCAAACACCCTCGCCCAACGGTTCCTTAAATTTATAAACTCTAATGCAGTGGAACAACTGGTCACCACTCCCACAAGAGGGAACAACATATTGGACCTGGTCATCACCAACATGGGGACTCTATGTTCCACACCAGAGGTAAACCCCTCATTGGTAAGATCAGGCCATAAACAAATTTCCCTGGACATCCATAACCCGTCCCCACCCCCAGCCAAGGAAATCACTGTAAAGAATGTCTCAAAAGCCAACTTTGCACTTCTCAAGACTGAGGTGGAATCCTTCAAAGCCCCGGGGCCAGAGGATAATACAGCCCAATCCACAGAATCCTTTACAAATGCATTCTATGAGCACCTGCAGCAATGCATGGATTGTGCTATCCCAAATAAAACCAAGACTCACTCCTCCAAAAACAGGAGACCAGTCTGGTGGACCCCGGCCATAAATAAGCTATACAACAGAAGGAGGAAGCTACTACATGACAGAGCAAAATCCCAAAAAGGGAAGGCATCTCTGATCAGTATTGGCAAAAAACTTTGATCCCTCATAAAATCATCAAAGGCCAGTTTCGAAAGAAAAATTGCCCTAGACACTAAAGATAATCACAAGGCCTTCTTTAGTTATGTCAGGAACATGGGCGGAAACTCCCAGATATGCTCTGAATTGTTGCATAATGGTACAAAGTATACTGAACCTACAGACATAGCCAACATCCTGGCAGACAGATTCAGCGCAAAATTCTCCCCCCCTTCCGCCCCAAAGAAGCAAATGCCTATCCCAACTGAATGTAACCTCCCTGACATCACAGATGCACAGGTGAAAGCTGCTCTCTCCAAAGCAAAAAGCACAGCATCTATGGGACCGGACGGTGTCCCAGGCTGTGTCTTACATGAGCTCCAAGAAGAACTGAACCCTCACATTAAGTCACTGTTCAAACTTAGTCTTACTACAGGATATGTACCCAAAGAATGGCGTACAGCTACAGTGGTTCCACTCCACAAAGGTGGTGCCACAACGGACCCTGGAAACTATCGCCCCATAAGCCTGACTAGTCTGGTCTGTAAAGCTATGGAGCGTATTATCATGGAACTCATAAACAAAGACATTGGGAGCCTCCAGACACTGGACCCTACCCAATTCGGCTTTGTTAAGGGCAGATCTTGCCTCTTAAACCTAGTTGATTTCTTTGAAACAGTTACCAAAGCCATAGATGAGGGCAAGGTAGTCCACACAGCCTACCTGGACCTTGCAAAAGCCTTCGACACAATACCCCACTCAGGCATCATAAATAAGCTTACCAGCTTAAATATCAACCCCTATATCACAAGATGGGTTGTAAACTGGCTCAGAGAAAGAACCCACATGGTCAAAATCACAGGTGCCATGTCCGAATCCAAACCAGTTACAAGTGGCGTCCCACAGGGCTCAGTTCTGGGACTTCTCTTGTTCGGTATATACTTCTCTGAGGTTCAGGCTAACACGGGGGGATTATGGCTGACAAAGTTCACAGATGACTGCAAACTTGGGGCCATAATCGAATCTAGGGCTGACACAAGCATCCTCCAAAAGGGTCTCACAGAGATGGATGCTTGGTGCCAGAGCCACGGCCTCAAGCTAAATGCTAAAAATTGCATAGTCATCCCCTTTGGGAAAAACAAGGTGCCCACAAATTACCAAATAGTTGGTAATCCATTAAGTACGGAAGAAGTAGAGATTTGGGGACCAACGTAGATAGTAATCTCTCCTTTGATAATCACGTTGCCAAAGTGGTTAGAAAGACGTTCTATATAGCCCACCTTATCATGAAAAGGTTCACATCTAGATCAAGAGAGGTCATTGTGCCCCTCTACTTGTCACTCATGAGGCCCATAATTGAATACAATGCCCCTTTTGGGATGTACCTTACCCGACACCTGAAGCAACTGGAGAGACCCCAAAAGTACCTCACCAAGAGGATCATGGGCTACAAACAGATGTCCTATGCAGCTCGACTAAAGAAACTCCAGCTCTACTCAGTTGCTTACCGCCTACTCAGAGACGATCTATGCCTGACGTACAAAGCCATGTCAAACCCAGAATTAATGGACATGCTCCACCTCAAAAAATCCAAGTCCCTTAGAGCTACATGCTCCAGGGACCTAAACCTCAGCACAAAAATAAATAGGACATGCTGGAGGGACAGATTCATTTCCCAGAGGCTCCCCTCACTCTGGAATAGAATCCCAATTCATGTTAGACATAGCCCCTCGCTGACCCTCTTCAAGCGAAATCTGGACACGTGGATGGGAAATCGCAAATTCACCCCTGGGATCTCTTCTGTGTCCCTGCTAGACAGAGGCACAGTAAACTAATCTTAAAAGGGTACCTTCTGTAACCTACTTTACAGAGGCACAGTAGGCTAATCTAATAGGGAGGTGGAAGCCAAATACACTCTGGCTAAGCTTATAAATGCCCTAGGGCAGATAGCCTAGTATCTACCTATGAACCTATGAACCTATGAGTGTGTCTGAGTATTCTCACATGTACCTTATACTTATGTAGGTTCATGCTGCACTTCAGTACTCCTCATACTCAGCCTAACAGCACTCCTGCAGAGGTTCAGTGTGTGCAGATATTCTCACATGTACCTTATGCTCTACATGAGTACACTCCATGCTAAGACCAGATGGGTACTAGGGTTAAAACAGTAAGACCCTCCATTGTCCTCTGCTCTGACAGCTGCTGTTCATTCAATCACAGCATGCCATACAGTCTAAATCAGTCTAGGAAGAGCATGCAAGTACACTGAATGAATTTATAATGGTGTCTGTAATCAAAGGGGGAACACAGGGTCACTGACTCCGGGCAGAGTTTGAGGTAAATAAAGTAATTACATATACCATTTATATATAATTTTTGGTCTTGGTGGCAATGTAGTATAGTTAAACAAACCATGACAAAAAAGTCCAGAAAATTTAGCATGGCTATCAGCTGATATGAGGGATGTTAGTCATCTATGCCATACAGGGGATGACTGGTAGTTATAAAATAATATGTCTACCACTGTTGCCAGTGGCCTGACTTAAGATATCTTGGATGCAGAAGGACCAACCAAGGTAGACACTAAGTGATGACATTTTACTTAAGCAGCTCTGGGGGCACATCTATGTACATGTCACTATGGCAGACTGGGAAACCTATGGAAACACTGGGGTAGAACTCATATAGGGACTACATTAAGTGCATGCTTGAGCAATGTCTCCAACTGAGCTCATTTCACTCTGAACCTGAGGGGTGTTATAAGGGACATCCAAGGGACAATATTAAGCTCATACAAGAAAACTGTCTACCCTCAAATGCCTGATAGCCGCAATGTTACCTGCCTATGATATTATCAATATCCCAGAGGCTTAATGTTATGACCTGCAGTTCTTGTGGTCTAGGGTTTGATTCCTTAACCCTCATTTATCTACTGTATAAAAATGAGCAAGTCCCTTGACCAAACAGTGCTATAAGCAGCTGGGAATTTGGGCTAGGTTCCTAAATAATCCCCTGGACTGCAAGTCTAGTAGCTACCTATGAACCTATTATGGAAAGAAACTGTATGCATCATGAGTTGCTAGCACATAAAAATTAAACAAATATTTCCCTAATATACTTTAGGTACATAATTTGCCTTTCAGAAGATTTAGTGTAGCTAGTGGTAAACATTAATTTCTTTCTTTTTGGCATATAATGTTTCCAACAAACACGGACTACAACCATTAGGGAAGCCCTTGTCAAATACTTTTCAAAGTTGTCTTTGAAATTCAGTATGCACAGAAAAATAATCCATTCAGTAATTGCTTGTATTAATATTTCTGGCTTATTAATTTCTGTTTGCCATGAAGGATGTATAAACATTATACTTTCTGAAATTCCACCCTGTAAAAAATTCATGGTAGCTTTCACAACTAAATCCAAAGTGTTATGGCCCTTTTATTGGATTTGTCTCTGCATGGATTCAAAAGGTATAGCATATAGGTTCATAGGTTCATAGGTTTATACTAGTCTATCTGCCCTAAGGCATTTATAAGCCTAGCCCAAATTTTTGTGGCTTACGCCACCCCTTATATGAAAAAATACTGTGCCCATTAGTTTGTTGTGCCTCTGTCCAGCAGTGACACAGAGATGTTTCCCGGGATAAACCTACCATCTCCCATCCACAGGTCAAGATTTCTCTTGAACAGAGCCAGCAAGGTGCTCTGCCTCACATGGACCGGGATTTTATTCCACAGCATAGGGAGTCTCTGAGTGATAAATCTATCCCTCCAGCACATCCTATTTATATCTGTGCTAAGGTTTAAGTCGCTTGCTCTAGTGGTTTTGGTGGATTTGGATTTTTTGAGGTGGAGTATGTCCATTAATTCCGGGTTGGACATGGCCTTGTATGTCAGGCACATGTCACCTCTGAGCAGATGGTATGCAACTGAATAGAGCTGGAGCTTCTTCAATCTGGCAGCATATGACAGATTTTGGAGTCCCTTTATCCTTTTGGTGAGGAACTTTCGGGGTCTCTCCAATTGCTGCAGATGTCGGGTGAGATACATCCAGAATGGGGCATTGTACTCGATCATTGGTCTGATAAGTGAAGAGTGCAGGGGAACAATGACCTCACTAGATCTGGATGTGAATCCCTTCATGATCAGGTGGGCAATGTAGAAGGTCTTTCTAACCACTTTAGCAACGTGAGTGTCAAAAGAAAGGCCACTGTCAACCTGGGTCCCCAGGTCCCTGATAACCTCTTCTGTGCTTAGTGGATTGCCACCTATATGGTAGCTTGGGGTTACCTTGTTTTTCCCAAAGGGTATGACTATACATTTTTGGCGTTTAACTTCAGGCCATGGCTCTGGCACCAGCTATCTGTTTCCGTGAGTCCCTTCTGAAGGATATCCGTGTCCGATGCACTTTCCACTATGGCACCCAGTTTGCAGTCGTCTGCAAACTTTGTCAGCCAAAGTCCTCCCATGTTGGCCTGTACTTCTGAGAAGTAGATGCCGAACAATAGGGGCCAAGGACCGAGCCCTGTGGGACACCACTTGTGACTGGCTTGGAGTCTGACATAGCGCCAGCAACTCTAACCCTGTGGGTTCTGTCCTTAAGCCAGTTTGCAACCCATCTTGTGACATATGGGTTTACATTTAAGCTGGTAAGTTTTTCTACAATACCCGAGTGGGGTATTGTGTCGAAAACCTTTGCAAGGTCAAGGTAGGCTGTATGGACTGCCTTTCCTCATCAATGGCCTTGGTGACTGTTTCAAGAAGTCGACCAAGTTCAAAAGGCATGATCTGCCCTTGAAGCCAAACTGGGTCGGGTCCAATGTCTGCAAGTCCCCTATATCTTTGTTTATGAGCTCCATTATGATCCTCTCCATAGCTTTGCAGACTAGACTTGTTAAGCTTATGGGGCGGTAATTACCAGGGTCCGTAGAGGCGCCGCCTTTGTGGAGTGGGACCACAGTTGCCGTACGCCACTCTTTGGGCACGCGCCACTCTTTGGGCACGTATCCTGTGGTAAGGCTGAGATTAAACAGCTGCCTTATGTGCGGGTTTAATTCCTCATTTAGCTCGTGTAGCACACAGCCGGGGACACCATCCGGTCCCATTGATGCTGTGTTTTTAGCTTTAGAGAGAGCAGCTTTCACCTGCGCATTTGAGATGTCTGGGAGGCTACACTCTGCTGGGATAGTTATCTCTCCTTTAGGGGAGAGGGGTGAAGTTTGCACTGAACCTGTCTGCCAGTATGTTGGCAATGTCTGTGGGTTCAGTGATTTTTGTATCATTTTGGACTAATTCTGAGCATATCTGGGAGTTTCCACCCAGGTTCCTAACATAGCTGAAAAAGGCCTTATGATTGTCCTTTGAATCCATGGCAATTTTCTCTCAAAATTAGCCTTAGTTGATTTTACGAGTGCTTGTATTTTTACTAATAATGATCAGGGGTGACTTCCCTTTTATGGATTTTGTTCTATCATGTAATAGCTTTCTCCTCTTATTGTAAAGTTTGTTAATGGCTGGGGTCCACCAGACTGGACGTTTGCCCTTTGTGGAAAGAGTCTTGGTTTTATTTGGGATTGCCTGATCCATGCAGTCCTGGAGGTGTTCATAGAACGCATTTGTAAGGGCTTCCGCAGCTTGGGTTGTGGTTTCCACTGGCTCAGGGGCCTTGAAGGATACCACACCAGTCTTGAGTAGTGTGAAGTTTGCTTTATAGAAGTTCTTCACTGTGGTCTTTTTTGTTTGGGGTGGGGGCGGAATGTGGATTTCCAGTGAGATTAGTTTATGATCAGATCTCACCAATGAGGGATATACTTCCGGTGTGGAGCATTTTGTCCCCATGTTTGTGATAATGAGATCTAGTATATTTTCTCCTCTCATGGGAACAGTGACTAGCTGTTCCATGGCATTTGAATTTATGAACTCCAGGAACCGTTGGGCTAGAAAGTTAGGGCTTGAGTAATGTTCCCAGTCTATATTCGGGTAGTTGAAGTCACCCAATATGATGGTGTTTGGAGATACATTTATACCCTCCAGTGTCTTCAG
This sequence comes from Protopterus annectens, assembly GCF_019279795.1. Classification (NCBI taxonomy): domain Eukaryota; kingdom Metazoa; phylum Chordata; order Ceratodontiformes; family Protopteridae; genus Protopterus; species Protopterus annectens. The sequence goes on from NC_056736.1 coordinate 537,839,555, forward strand.
GAAGGCTGTGTGGGGTTCCTGAGTTTGAGAGGGTGGCCTGTAGCATGCTACAATTTGTAGAGCAGTTTTGCCTATGGTTAGTTGCACCTGGATGGTTTCCGAGCTTGCGTTGCCACCAACCTGGAGGTGTGGGTATCCTTTATGAATATGGATACACCCCTCCTTTTGTGGTGTGGTCCGGGTTTTGGGGCGAACGCATGATATGAGGTAAAACCTAATAGTGCCGGGTGCTCTCAGGAGCCTTGAACCAGGTTTCAGTTACAGCACAGACATCGATGTTCTCCATACTGAGAAGGGCCTCGAGTGCGTGCATTTTGAGATTTAGACTTCTGGCATTGAGCAGCATTACCCTCAGTTTCTTCCCATTTTTGTTTTCTAGGGTGGTAGGTTTAGAATTTGAGCCTTGCCTAAAAAGGCACTATGGGGTGGCAAGAGCCTTAGCCAATATCCGGAATCCCAGGGGTGACAGGTGCAAGCCGTCCCTTGCGAAGCAGTGTGGCTTGTCAAGCATGTCATCCCTGGCAGACAGACACTGGATCCCCTTTGAATGACACCAGATATTAAGCCAATTGTTAAAGCTGATCATCTTGTCTCTATATTGTGGCATCATTCTTGGTGAAGGAAGGATCCTGCTTAGGGTCAGGGTCATACCTGCCTGGGCTACATAATCAGAGAGCTCCTCTATGTCTCTTTTCATGTAGTCCAGGGAGGTACGTCTCAGGTCGTTCACACCAGCATGGACAATGACTGTGTCATATTTGTACTTGCCGTGGAGTGACCAGAGTGCTTGTGTTATGTGGCGGATTCTAGCGCCCGATAGGCAGCTTACTGTGACCCTCTCCTTGTTCAGCCTGGTGAGTGGGACGTCAGTGTGTCTGACTATGGAGTCACCTATGACAAGTATGTTTGGTATATGAACAGAAATGACATAGGAAAATCTGTACAGCAAAAGATTTCCTCCATGAATAGAGTATTATGAAAGCTAAACCCAAAAGGGAATTTCAGAATTTAATAAACCACGCCAGACTTGTTAATTATACTGCACATGTAGGAGAATAGAACACGAGAGCTCTACCAGGAAAAATGTTATTCTGGAAAGTTATTTCCATCACACCTAGAGTAATTCTAACTATGGATATAATGGTGTAACTCAATGGAAAAATTGGAGTCTATAAGAGACAAGATAATGAGGCGTGACCAAGATATAGAAGGGATTTCAAATTAAATGTACGGAAAATTAATTTGTATGATCTATACATCATCCAAGTAAGAAATACTTATGGGTAATTGGAAAAACCACAAATCAGGATTTTAAAGTCATTCACTAGGCTTCAGAAACACCTTTCATAGTACATAGGGTTTATTTACACAGTTTGCAACCCCCCAGAAAGTGTTAGGGATTGTAAGACAAGACTTATATGTCTAGATTCAAAATGGGATGATAACATATGCAAATGAGCAGAGTTGTAGCTTCATCAATTACTGCCCTTCCCAATCCTCCCACTAGAACTGAGAACAAAAAAAAAATTCCCATTATACCTTTCACTGTGTGAAAGACCATTCAGAAGCTACAACAGAGTTATACTAGCTCCTTAGTACAGTTCCTAACGCACACTCATGGCAAGCAAATCATTCAACCAGCTGCAATCTCAGTTGTGGCTGCTTAAATTACTACTGGTCTTGCACTTACGCCCAGCCACCCAGTAAATGCAATCATCGCATTGAATTGCTGAGACTTATTGGCACCTCTGCTGCACTGATGATCATTCTCTGTAACAGCTGGCTCAAATGACAGCCACCCCTTTGCCCTGCCTAGCAACAGCTTTGCAAATGAGTCACTAAAAATATAAGGGTTCTAAATATAGTTAATTATAGAGACAACAATATTCAAGTGGATCATAAGGCAGACTACTGACATCCCCCGTTATTAAAATAACAAAGCAAAGGAGGTACAAAGAGAAATACTCATTTAGTAAGAATTACTGACAGAAGTGGGAAAACAAACAGATGATTTTTTTTTTTATTTCAGTTTTGGTCGGAACAAATATGAACACGTGTCAAAGTACAAAAGATAAACTATCCTAAAAGTTGAAGCAAATAATAGATTTGAATAGTGTTAATAACTAATACAACATCACAAGGACACCAAGTCAAGTTCAAGTGAAGTAGTATTTAGCACTAAGAGATAATTATGTGATAAAGAAACTGACAAAATTAGACAAAAGGAGAGCTCTGGGAGGAGCATTTACTAAAGGTGTTATTTTAGACCAAGAAAAATTAAACTAGAAAAAGGATGTTGAGGAAGAGAAGAAAACCTCCCATTAGATATCGACAATACTAGCCCTGTTATAGACCCAGAGATTCTTATTATATGCAACTCAATGTTCAGATGAATTAAAAATTGTTTTGAAGAGTTACTGAAGAAAGAACTACATTAACTAGTTTAAGTGGAAGTAGAATTTGTGACATTAGGAAAACTTCGGAAGCACGTTTTACAAGGGCCAAAAGGTAAGATATAGTGATTGTAATACATGGAGTAAAATGAAATAACGAAAACCAACATGGCTACTTTTGAAAACGAAGTAAAAAAATATTATTACTATGAGTAAAAACTTGAGATTTAAGCTTCTCTTATGTGATGTCTTCCAAGTTCCTATTTATAATAATGTATTACTCAAGGTTGCCAGATGGCAAACAAACTGCAGAAGAAGGGAAAGTTTAAGATTTTCCTTAGATGAACTATTTAAATATTAACACTTCCTACACTTTTTGGTTAGGATAATGTCCACCGAGTAATCAGGGGAATAGGTTTGTTTTTAGTATGTTGTCTACGAAAGTAAAATATTTTTGTCATCAAAGTAGGGAAAGATTCGAAAAAGGGTAAAGTAAAAACCTTTACATTTTATATGTAATGCAAGAAGTTTGAATAAAGATTTGGGACTGAATCTAGGGTAATAGGAGAGGGCTATGAAGCTATACTAATAGCAGTAACTTGGTTTTCTGATGTAAATAGACCAGTAGTCCTATCAGGATATATATATATATATATATATATATATATATATATATATATATATATATAGCTGTGTGTGTGTGTGTGTGTGTGTGTGTGTGTGTGTGTGTGTATATATATATATATATATATATATATATATATATATATATATAAATATATAAATATATATGTGTGTATATAAAATGTATGCATGTATATAAAACTTGGTTATCAGTCATAATTACAGGAACAAAACAGAGAGAGGAATGCCAGTTTATGTTAACTTGTCATAACACTCACCTATAACATTTATACGTTGTGATCTTGAAATTATTGCAGAATGTGACATTGTTTTATTCTACAAACCACCAAATCAAATAAGGATCAGGCTTTTTACAAGTCTGCACATCAATAAATAATAAATTAAGACAGTGGAAGGGAAAATAAATGATGATGAAAGAGCAAATAACAGATTAATGAGACCCTTTTTATGAGATTATTAACTTATTGATATAGATTTATGTACCTAGTGTCCCTAAGAGATAGTGTGGATCTAGTTGTCGATCATGGACAGTGAAGTTGTAGAAAAAAGACTTTGGAAGAACTATAAAAAGAGTCCTAGCCTGTCAAAAAATAAGATAGAAGAAGGCTAGGGCTCATTTTCAAAAATCGATGCATTGTATTGTATTAAAATTAAATATGTGCATAAATAGGGAGAACATATTGCATCTTATAAAAAGTATTACTTAAACATCTGAAGAGCTACAGAAAAAGCTACTTGTCAAATATAGATGTGGTACTTAATTATGTTCCTATAAAAGAACCTGATCTCTTGGCTAATATATTTTTTTTTTTTTTTTCCAATAAATCTTTTAGACTTGGCTAATATATTTGTTGATTTGTAATCTAAGTTCTCAAGAGTTAGTAGATCTAACATTGTTTAGATTCATGTCTTCTAATATAAGGGAAAGTAATGCAAACAGCATTTGAAACCATTAAACCGTATACATCAGCAGGAACGTATAGACCGAATGACTTTCTTCTTATAATCATTATAGATCATATTAATCCATGTCTGCAGTTTCCATATTTGGAAATAGGCTGGTGGGGGGACTATTTCCACCTCAGATGACAATTATCAGTTTGACTTGTATATTAAGGAAGTGTTTTGAGTATACATTATGTGAACTGGTGCCTGAAACCTTAAAATCTAGTACAGATATCTATGACAGAATTTTATTCAAGGGCATCCATGTCTATCTAAAATAATCAGCTTCTGTCAGCTAATTTAAGAAGCTTTAGATCGAAGTATGACAGTTGAGGTACTGTATTTGGACTTGGCCAAAGGTTTTGACATGGTATTCCATGCTGAGATACAAAGAAATATGCATAAAGTCAATATTAAACAGGCTGTAGGGTAGAAAATGCAGAGAAAAAAGTATAGATGCCTTATCAATAGCTAAAACTGTTGAAATAAGTGTGCTTCAGGAGTCATTACCTAAATCTGTCTTATTCATCATCTTTCTATCTGGCTTTTGACCTTAGAGTAACATCTGGTCAGCATGTTTGAGGATAAAAACAGTTGGGATTATAGGTAATAAATTCAATCAGTATAGGATACAGGGATTTATGGATATACCCGATGCCTGGTCAGGGACTAAAAGTACGGAGTTAAATGCCAAAATATTTAAATTCTTTCATTTTGGGGTTAGAAGTCCATACTATCCACATGCTTTAAATAACATGATCCTTTACAGGCTAAATACAATAAGAGATCTGAGAATTATGATAAACAACTTCTATTTGATGCAGACTTCGCCAAGGTCATCAGAAAATGTAATAGCACTAGTAAGTCTATTCTGTGCACCTTAACTAGTAGGGATAAGACAGTGGTAAGACCAAATGTTGAGTACCATGTGGCAGTTTGCACCTACAACTATTGCAGATAAAAAAGGCTGGAAAGAATACAAAGTTTTTTTTTTAGAAGGCCAATTACAAAAATCAACCTTCAGGAGATAGCGTATAGAGAAAGGGTATAATGCGATCTGTATAGGATAGTGTGTTTATAGCCTGGATTCTCCTGCCAAGGAATCTATGGGGCATTCCAACTGCTGTATGTGTCTGGTCAGGTACATTCCGAAGGGGGCATTATACTCAATGATGGGTCTGATTAGAGCCAAATACAGTGGCACTATGGCTTCCTTGGACCTGGATGCCATGCCCTTACTTATATGTTGGGAGACAGACTGGTTTTCTTACTACCTTGGCCACATATTGGTCAAAAGCCAAATTTCTATCTACATGTGTTCCCAGTTGCCTGACTATTAGGTCAGCTCTTAGAGATGTATTGTCTATGAAGTAATTAGCCTGGGTGGCTGTTTTCCCAAAAGGCATTATAATGCATTTCTTGATATTGAGTTTTAGTCCATGACTTTAAACCAGTCATTTGATTGCATTATATCCTATTATAAGATGTTTGTTTCATGGAAGGAATCTATCTAATGGCACAGATGTCTATATTCGCCAGAGTAAGGGAGCATGTAAGGTGTAGAATTTATTGCATAGGCCACTATCATTGAGTAGTAATGCCATTAGTTTTCTTTGGGTTTTATTTGCTATGTCAATAGGTATGCTAATTCAACATTGTCTGAAAAATGTATTGTCATCGACAAGTTTGGTCAGCCAAAGGCCCTTAACATTAGCCTTTACCACCAAGAAGTAGATTCTAAATAGGAGCAGTCTCATCATAGAGCACTGAGTTACCCCACTGGTGACTAGTAACTTAATGTAGGTGGTCTCTCCAATCCTGACTTCCTGGGTCCTGTCTGTGAACCAGCTGGCAGTCCAGCAACCTATGTATGGGTTTATGCCCAGTTCAGTAAGCGTGTCAATTATACCCCAGTGGAGTAATGTATAGAATGCCTTAGCCAGATCCAGGTAGGTGGTATGCATCATTTCCCCTCATCCATTCCCTTGGTGACCTTCTCAAAGAAGTCCCTGTCTAGCTCCAACCTGACCCTACTTACCATCTTCCTTATCCCTCTACCTCACTCTCACTATCTCCCCCCCATCTTTTTTTAACTCTCCTCTTCCTAGTGATACATACTAACTCCCACTTCTAGTAACATTCCTTTTTTCATTCTTTGCATTCCACACTACCATGTTGTTATTGTATATATATATTTATACATAAAAACTTGTACAAAACTGTAAATTTGTGTCAACTATACTTTGTTGATTAAATTCTTCCTTCATGCTTATTGTGATGTAATTTCTTTTTTGAATGACTGTAATTGTAATTGGAGCTTTTCTTCTCAGATCTCCACTGAAAACAGCCTTTAGGCTCAGTTGGACCAAGCCAGTTAACAAATGACAATAAATAAATAAATAAATAAATAATTTTAGTAGCCATGACCTTCCCTTGACAAAGCCAAACTGAGCTGGGTCCAGTGTTTGTAGTTTGCCTGTGTCTTTTTTGATCATTTCCATGATAATTAATTCCATGGTTTTGTATAGTAGACTAGTCAGCTTAATGAGTCTGTAGTTTCTGGGGTCAGTTGATGGCCCACCCTTGTGAAGTGGGGTAACCGTCACAGTCCTCCATTCTCATGCTACAAAGCCTGTTTTGAGGCTATAGTTGAAAATTGACTCAAGTGGTCCTGATAGCTCACGTTTCAAGCTATTTAGGAGGTATCCTAGGATATTGTCAGGGTCCACTGAGGCTGTGTTTTCGGCTTTACTCAGCACCACCATGACCTGCTCCCTATTAATAGCTGTCTGGGTTATACTAGTAGGCATTTCATAGGGGGAGGCGGGGGGGATAGGGGGTGACGTTTGAGCTGAATTTGTCAGCCAGCAGATTCGCTGTGTTGCACTGCTCAGTAAACGTGGCATCATTTATTACCAGTTCAGATCACTGCTATGTTCTGCTGTTGAGGTTAAAGATATAGATGTAGAAGGCCTTATGGTTGTCTTTAGCGTGCAAGACAATATTGACCCTGTAATTGGGCTTGTTGGACTTAAATAGTACTCTTAGTTTCCTGTTTAGTTTAATTAGAGAGATTTTACCATTATGGGAGCTGCTTTTCCTAATTTAGCCATTATTTTTTTCCTTTTGTTATATACCATATTAAGGTTAGGATTCCACCAGTGTGTTTTGTTTCTAGTAGGTACAGCAGTCTTTATACAGCCATTTATATGGTTCAGATTGCTGTGACCTCAGTACTTGTAGGGGCATTGAGTTTAGACAAACTATTGCTACATCCTCATAGGATGTAGTTTGCTTTGGAATAGTTCCTAATTGTTACAGGCTTTGCCGGGGTTACCGAGATGAGTTTTATTTTGACGGAGACAGCTTTGTGGTTTGACCTGGGGGGTGTGTAGTGCTCTCACATATTGGTGAGTACCAAGTGCAGAATGTCTAAACCTCTGACCTGGTCAAGGGTGTTTGTGTTAATAAAGTCCAGGAATCATCGTGACTGTGAGTCTGAGGCAATGTATGTTAAAGTCTCCTATGAATAGGGTATTTGGTTTAATGATGAGTATCTGCAGTAGATTTTGGTATGAATAATGGGATTCCTTGGACATAGAGAGTGACCTATAGTTTGCTAGGATAAGGTATGGGACTTTGTCTGTAGTGATTTGCACATGAATAAATTCCAGGGCATCATCTTGTTTAACACATCTAGAGATATACTAATATGCTAATGCAGACTGAGACTCCTCCGCATTTTGCCCCTGTTTGCAGTCGATGGTTTAAATGTGTAAACAGCACTGAAGCCTTGCATGGCCACTGTACCTTCTGTGGATTTAAACCATGCTCTGTAATGGCACCAATGTCTATATTCGCCAGAGTAAGGGAGCATGTAGGGTGTAGAGTTTATTGCATAGGCCCCTATCAATGAGTAGTAATGCCATTAGTTTTCTTTGGGTTTTATTTGCTATGTCAATAGGCATGCTAATTCAACATTGCCTGAAAAAGGCGCTAAGGGGTGGATAAAGTTTAAATAAATATTCAGAAGCCTATTGAGGACAGGTGCAGACCATCCTTTACAAAGCAATGTGATTTTTTTAACCATGTTCTCCCATGCTGACAAATATTGAATCTCCTTGGAAACATACCAGAAACCTAGTGCCAATTACTGTTTGTTTGTGCTTTTGTATCATTCTTGGTGAAGGCAAATGCTGCTCAATGCAAGACATTTACCTACCTGATACACATATTCAAAGAGATCCATGACGTCTCTCTTCATACAGTACAGGAAGGTACATCACAGGTAATTAATGTCTATCTGGACTATTGTACAATCATATTGGTATCTGTAGTCCAACAATAAAAAGCTTGAAATCCAACCATCTTATAAAATAAAACTCTTTAATAAGTAAAGCAAATCTTTCAACTCATACAAACTCTTTCTCAATGCATAAAAAATTCATTAAGTCACTTCCAGTGCAGATAATTAATAGAAATACCAGCCTATCAAAAAACAAACTACACATCACATGACACAATCTAAAAAAATAGACATAATTAACTTAAACTATATATATATATATATATATATATATATATATGTATATATATATATATATATATATATATATATATATATATATGTGTGTGTGTGTGTGTGTGCATGTGTGTGTGTCTATTTTGTCCAATTTAATTTTAAATACATAAATAATAAAATAACTAATTAATAATTATTTTAGCCCAGGTTAAAATCATACATAACTCTTTTTAAATTTTAAAATGGGTTTAATGCAATTCATTGCATATAATCCTGGTGGTGAATCAGCTCTAAAATTATTAATCCATTTATACTCAGCTAATCCAGTCCTATCAACTAAATCCCCTCCTCACTTGCTGATACGCACTTTCTGGAGTACCCTAAACTTAAAAACATGTTCATTGCCTTGCTGCATAATATGTTTACTAAGTGTAGTTACATCAATGTTTCTATGAATATCTGATAAACGGGAACCTATCCTTTCCTTAAACTTTTGGTTTGTTTTTCCTATGTAAAAACATTCACATTTCATGCAGCTAGCAAAGTATATGACATTTTCAATATAGCATATCTCAAACACATTAAATATAAAAATCTCTTTCGTAACAGGGTGTACATGTGCATTATCCAAATTAATATAACTTCAATGCACACAATTATAACAAGAGGCTGTACCTTTCTTATTAATAGGGGACTATTTTAATTGAAATATGCCTGATCTTTATAACATAAACTTTGTTTCAGATTATTTTCATTCTTATATACAAAATGTTTTTTTCTTTATTTATCTGAGTCTGTCCATCAATGTTCTTTTCAATATTTTCTGTGATCTGAACTCTGTTTACTGTAAATATATTTTCAATATTTTCATGTTCTTTTATTATTTATAATAAATCCATTTATTAGAGGTTCATTATTAAATGTATTTAAAACATTTCTTGTGGCTGGTCCTTGTAGAAAGTATCTAACCTTTGAGAGTACTTATATTTATTTGGTGACAGTGTGTGGGCCACTCCAGAAGGCCTAGCTATCTTGGTCAACTACTAACATTTGTATTAGTATTAGTATTAATATTACATAGCATAATTGGGCACCCTTTGTTATGGGCCTTAGAGTAGCTGTTTGTGGGGTGTCTGATAAAGTGATAACTACCTTATACTCTGGGCAGAAGGGGGCACAGCAGGAAAATCTGTACCAGCATTTCCAGGTGTGTGTGTGTGTGTGTGTGTGTGTGTGTGTGTGTGTGTGTGTGTGTGTGTGTGTGTGTGTGTGTGTGTCTGTGTAAAAATGAAATCTTAAAGAGTGTGTGTGTCAGCTATTTGTGGCAGGGACATGAAGCACTGGGTTCACAGACAGGGTGCTGGAGGACTTGGCTTGGACACTCGGCTGAGGATCTAACCCTACAGCTGTACCAGTGGGGAGTCTTACTGGGGACCTAAGGGAGACAGATATAGAGACATCCAGACCTTGGGTTGAGTGTGTGTTCCCCGTGTGCTCTTAAGGGAAGTTGTGCTTGATGCAGAGAGGTCTGCATCTGGACATACTGAGTGTACCCATTTGTATTCCAAGTGCACGACCCTCTCCAGTGTCAATGGTGAGGATTCAGGCTCCTTGATTACTGGCCCAGCATGGGGACATCAACATTCTCTAGGATGCACACTATTAGAATGTACATATCTAGTAGTTTGAACATTTTTTCTATGTATCATAGTATGAAAACTTCCATCTCTAAACATGATATCAATATCCAAAAAATTAATTTTAATTTTTTCATAAGAGCAATTCAAATCAAATGCAAGAAAAGCAGAGGCCTTCTGTAAATCAATCACAAACATTTTAAGAGAATCAATACTACCAGTCTGAATAAGAAATATGTCATCCACAAAGCATTTGTAAAATACCAAATGCTCATTTAGATAACCTTCTATAGAATTATTACTTCTTCTTCTTGTTTGGCTGCTCCCATTAGGGGTCACCACAGCAAATCACCTGTTTCCATTTCTTCCTGTCCTCTGCATCTTGCTCTGTCACACCAACCACCTGCATGTCCTCTCTCACCACATCCATAAACCTTATCTTAGGCCTTCCTCTTTTCCTGTTACCTGGCAGCTTCATCCTTAGCATCTATTTCCCAATATACTCTGCATCCCTCATCAGCACATGTCCAAACCAATGTAATCTTGCCTCTCTGGCTTTGTCTCCAAACCTTCCAACCTCGGCTGACCCTCTAATATACTTATTCCTAATCCTGTCCATCCTTGTCACACCCAGTGCAAATCTTTACATCTTCAACTCTGCCACTTCAAGCTCCGACTCCTGCCTTTTTGTCAATGCCACTGTCTCCAAACCATGTAACATAGCTGGTCTCACTACCCTCTTCTAGACCTTCCCTTTCACTCTTACTGGTACTCGTCTGTCACAAATCACTCCTGACACTCTTCTCTACCCACTCCATCCTGCCTGTACTCTCTTCTTCACCTCTCTTCCACACTCACCATTACTCTGAACTGTTGATACCAAGTATTTAAACTCATCCACCTTCGCAAACTCTACTCCCTGCATCTTCACCATTCCTCTATCCTCCCTCTCATTCACACACATATATTCTGTCTTAGTCCTGCTGACCTTCACTCCTCTTCTCTCTGGAGCATATCTCCACCTCTCCAAGGTCTCCTCCACCTGTTCCCTACTCTCACTACAGATCACAATGTCATTTGCAAACATCATAGTCCACAGGGACTCCTCTCTGATCTCGTCTGTCAACCTGTCCTTCACCATGGCAAATAAGAAAGGGCTCAGAGCTGATCCTTGATGTAATCCCACCTCCACCTTAAACGCATCCGTCACTCCCACCGCAGACCTCACCGCTGTCACACTGCCCTCGTACATATCCTGTACCATTCTTACATACTTCTCTGACACTCCCGACATCCTCATACAATACCACAAATCTCTCTAGGCACCCTGTCATATGCTTTCTTTAAATCCACAAAGACACAATGCAACTCCTTCTGACCTTCTCTGTACTTCTCCATCAACACTCCCAGAGCAAACATCGCATCTGTAGTGCTCTTTCCTGGCATGAAACCATACTGCTGATCACTAATCATCACTTCCCTTCTTAACCTAGCTTCCACTACTCTTTCCTATAACTTCATGCTGTGACTGATCAATTTAATCCCTCTGTAGTTACTATAGCTCTGCACATCACCTTTATTCTTAAAAATCGGTACCAAAACACTTTTTCTCCATTCCTCAGGCATTCTCTTACTTTCCAAGATTTCATTAAATAATCTAGTTAAAAACTCCACTGCCATTTCACCTAAACACCTCCATGCTTCCACAGGTATTTCATCCGGACCAACAGCCTTTCCTTTCTTCATCCTCTTCATAGCTATCCTTACTTCCTCCTTGCTAATCCACTGCACTTCATGATTCACTATCAGCACATCATCCATCCTTCTCTCCCTCTCATTCTCTTAATTCATCAGCCTATTCTATTCTTCTATAGAATTATTACTAAACATATTTATTTCCTCCCATCTAGAAAGGACTAAGTTGGCATAATTATTTGCAATTGGGCTACCCATAGCTACACCCACCAGTTGATGAAAAAAAGCATCATTAAGTAAAAATATGTTATTCAGAACAGTATCTAACACAGAATAGCACATTTCTATTTTTCCAGTTGTAAAACCACATTAGGTGCATAAGAATTCTCTAACAGACTGTATACCAAATTCATTAGAAATAACAGTAAATAATGGACTTAATATCCATAGTGACTAAAACAATATCATTCATTGAACTATTTTGGGACCATTCAAAAAAAATCACTTGTATCCTTAATATAACTCTTACAATAGCATAATAAACTATGTAATTGAACCTCTAAATATTTTGATATAGCTGTAGTTATCCATTGGCTACTGAGACTATAGGTTTCATAGGTGGCATCATTGCATTCTTTTGGATCTTAGGCAACCCTTATTTAAACAGAATAACAGGACTGGCAATATACAAATAATTATATAACTCAGGAGAAATTGAAATATCCATCAAATAAATCATATAAATAAGACTTTACTTTGTAATAATATGCCATTCATAAAGGTCTTATCTACTTTCTTAAATGCAGTATAATCTAATAGTATCTCATGCATCCAACTTGTGTATTCATCACTGTCCATTAACATTATTTTCCCACCTTTATCACTTTGTTTAATAACTATGCCTTCCATGGTACATAAAGTATACAAAGCTCTTCTTTCATCTTGACTAAGATTATAAAATGTATTCCTACATTTATTTCTTTATGGCTTTATGTCTTGTAGTCGGTCCTACCTGTGTGAAGGTTACCGGTCCCATCTGAGTCTGCATAGTTAGCCCCATATTCAAATGCACTTCCCTTCCATAATTCCTTCTCCTTGTCTGGCTTTGTCCTTGCGACTGCTGTCATATTTGAATGGGAAGTTGCAGTTGAATCCCTGATGGTTCTGAAAACTCACTTTCAGCTTGCTGTTTATAATTCTATTCGACTGTCTGATATAGAGATTGCTCAACCCGCTGTGTAGTGTTCAGAGAACTCTCATTCATCTCACCAACAATTGTAATATTATCATTATTACCAGACCCATCTGATACTACAACAAACTGGTCTAAGACACCAACTGCTTTGCCAGTTCTCATTCGAACACTGTCATCATTCTGCTCAACTGCTGTAGAGAGCTGATTCACCACTAGGATTAAATGTTATGAATAGCATTAAACCTATTTTAAAATGTAAATCGGGTTATGTATGATTTTAACCTAGGCTAAAATAATTACTTGTTTTATTAGTTATGTATTTATAATTGGTTAGTTCATACTACACGCACACACACACACACACACACACACACACACACACACACACACACACACACACACACACAAACACACACACATACATATATTTAGTTTGAGATATTTATGTCTAGTTTTTATTCCTATAAAAAAATTTTTAGGTTATGTCATGTGATGTGCAGTTTGTTTTTTGGTAGGCTGGCATTTATATTAAATATCTGCATTGTAATTGATTTATTGTATTGTTTTATGCATTGAGAAAGAGTCTGTACAACTTGAAAGCTTTGATATTTTATAAAAGGGTCATATTTTATATGATAGTTGGATTCCAGGCTTTTTTTTTTGTTGTTGGATTCACACAATTTTTGCTTTGGGATATGTTTGGTTGCCTGGAGAAGTTGTTGTGCTTATTTACCCGTGGTGTAGTGACTTAAGTGTGTGTGCTTAATTTGGAGGATCCTGGCTCCAGATAAGCAACTAACTGTTATATTCTCCTTGTTCAGTCTGGTAAGTGGGGCAGCTGTGTATCCTACAATGGAGTCCCCATGACAAGAATTCTGGGTAATGTGTTTGCTTGCTTCATTGGTTTTGCTCTTATGGCTCCACTGGGTGTAGGCATGTGTGTGGTGTTTGATTTTGCTTTTGATGAATGCTTTCCAGATTGCTGAGGATAGGCGTTACCATTTTAGGCTTAGGAGGTCTTTGAAGTTTGTGAAGACTGCTTTTTAGTGCCACAGCATAATTTGATATATGTGTATATAGTGGACAATATGTGTGGTGGCTGTATTTTGTGTGTGTTCTTAACATCCTTGTTTGTATGAGAGGTATTTGCCTATAGAGAAATTGTGTATGTGCATCTCTTGTACACTGTTTGTTTCTTTAAGGATTAAATGATTGTCTGTGAACATGAGACAATAGCTACATTGTCTCAAAATGCCCATATCTACCAAGCTGGCTATGGAGACATTGGAAATTGTATTATCCATGTTGTCAGGACCTGTACTTGGCTAGGCTACTATATGTTATAGACTAGGATATACAGAGGTCTTCTTGGGTGGTGTCTGGGGTTTAGTACTACAATAGGTTATATTGTGCTAAGATTTTATAGTAATACTGTTTAATGTGTAACCTAGCTGCTGTAAGCTTGTCTCCATGCAATAGCTTGGTTTTAGCCAGACTAAGTTGCAGTTTTCAGTTGTAAGGGTAGTTTTATAGATAAAAATTAATATCTAGGCATTTGCATCTGTACAGGCACTAATAATTTTTTAATGTAAAGTCACATAAAAAAGATTTCTTGAGAGTGTAAAGCTAAAACAAAATAACTTAAACAAACTACCTTGACAAGGCAATTTCAAATATTAGGGACCTTTAAAATGATTTAAACGTAAAAATCAACAAATAAAGCAAAAACAAAGGCAGTAGCATTTTTAAAACAGTTAACTGAAATGTAAAACAATAAAAGAAATCTATTATCTGCCAAGGATAGAGCAAGTGAACTGAAGTGCAAAACAATAAAATAAATGTCTTGTCTCCTAAGCATGGAGCAGGATTAACTCAGGACCCTCTCAGAGTGTGTAAGGATGACAAGCAGATGGAAGCTTTGGGAAAATGAGCAAGAGAAAATCTGCAGTAAGAGAGGTTTAAGAGAAATACTGGCTTGCTGGGTGCGTACCACATGTTCTCTTGTTAATATCACTTGGTTATTTCATGGTATTGGGCTATTCTCTCTCTTCTCTCGTTATATACGCAAGAAAGTTATGAAGAAAGCTTCATTCTGAATGATGATTTTCCTCCATGGGTGTAGCCACTCAGCAGCCAGAATAAAGGAGATGGGGGGGGAGGGAGCCAGAGCTTTTTAAAGCTGGCTGGTTGTCTTTTTTCATGGGAGAAACAACCCATACAGCCTAAGGCCTACTGCAGCAGTGAGGAATTCAAACACCAACAGTTATACATAATAACAACTTGCACAACTGTACTTGCTTTGTAATAGTAATTCAGGTAGTCTGGGGCCTTTCTTTACTTCCACATCTTTATTTTGTTCATAGTTTAGTTGCTGAGTCTTCTCAGGTTCTAGTATTTTATTTTATTTATTTGTTCTAAGTCTTTCATTTTCCTATTCTCTATGATTAGAAATTGTACTAATCACAAAGCCTCTAATCAAAATTTGAAATGTTACTCATGTAATATCTGGATTTAATAAAAGATCATCTAATTCTGTATCTAATATCTTAAGGCATTCCTCTATTTAATTTTCTGCTTCTTTTAACTGAAGACTATAATTATTTATCCTTGATAAAAATGTAGATTTTTGGCACATTAAGATTTAAGTTTACAGTAGCCCAAAATAGTGTGGTTCACAAGTAATTTCATATATTGGGTCAGTTATGTCATAGCTTAGTTAGAATAAAGTGCATATTGTCTTGTCAAGACAGTGTTTGGGCTACATCCCAGTCACTTGCAATTTCAAAATTAAGGTTTGGGAAATGTTCTAAAAATTGAGCCGCTCTGTTTTTTAATACACCCTCCACCACACAAACAAAAATGCATACACAACATTCCTTCCCACACCATAACAAACCTACACAACACACACACACACAAACAAAACCACTAATATACGCACAAGCAGGGGGACAAGCCCCCACACCCCTGCTACTTATATATACCATCTCCAAGGTTGCACTACCATGAATAACACAACAAACCCACTACTACTCACCTTATACTTCTTTTGCACACACACTGCACATGTACAAAAATCATCGATCTCAACACTTACACACACACACACACACACACTCTCTCTCACCTACAGACCGCAACCTACTCCTAAACCTTCCTAAAAGATAAAAACATAACAAATTCCCACCCAAAACCCTTACACAGAAAACACCTACCTTAATCTCCACATATAACCACACATTGGCTGCCATCTCTAAATCCCAGACCACACTGCACCTTAAAGAGACAACAACCCAAAACAAAAACACTGCACTACAACTACCACAGATTCAGTAATGTATCATTCGTGAAAGTGCAGTTTCAAATGACTGTACTTTTGACACTTTCATCTCGAGATACTGAAATTAGATATTTCAGTATTTCAAGATTTGAAAGTGGACCCATACATATATATATATATATATATTATATATATATATATATATATATATATATATATATATGTAAATATCTTTTGGACACAGACTATAAGGACAATTTAGCAGATTTTGGAATTAAAAGAACTACACCTACTCTTTGTGTTTCACATATTCTGCAGATACTATTTTAGCTAACAGTATTTGCCCTTGCACCTCTTGAAATTATTGAAAATGCAACATTTTTAAAAGGTTATAGATTGGAAAATTATTTCCTTTATGATAAATCTAGATATTCTTGAAGTTCTAAAGTAGAAAAATGTTATTATTTTTCAAGTCATTAAATTTTTATGCAGTATAATCAGGGCATTCAATGTTGTGGCTGCAAACTAATTATTCATGCAATAAATAATACTTTGAAAACTTTCCAGCTACTGTGTAAGAATTCAATGAGTCAGACCTGTCCTAAGTCCTTATCTAACAAAGGAAAATGTTAGATGACAAAACACAGTGCATATTTAACAATATTCAGTTTTATTTACTACATTAAGAAGAATTTCTGTTTAAACAGTATTTGATAAGTATGATAAATTTTGAGGTATGATAAAAAAGAGTAAAAGAGAAAAAGAGTGTAGAAATGAAGAAATAACATGTTACCAAGTATGGCATTAGAATGTAATCATAAAACATTACTATATAAAACCATCAGAAAACCAAAAAGATAAAAAAATTAAAGCTGTAAAAACAATATTTTGTTATATAAAATAAGAAGCAAATGAGATTATCAGAAAGAAGAAAGTCAAGAAAATTTTTGAGACTGGTAATAGATAAATTACCAGTAAAAGGAATTATACCTTATTTTTTTATTTTACATTTGTTGACAGGGAAAGTCCGACTAGGTTCCACAGATCCTGTTTTCAGCGGAGACCCGGGGAGAAATGCTCCAGAAGCATGTCTTTAGAATGTGGGAGGAAACCGGAGTACCCAGAGGAAACCCACGCAAACACAGGGAGAACATGCAAACTCCGCACAGAAGGCACCCCAGCCGAGAATCGAACTGGAGAACCTCTTGCTGTGTGGCAACAGCATTAACCGCTGCACCACTGCGCCGCCAATAAAAAGAAAAGAAAAGATTATGTTTACATTGTCAAGAAGAAGAAACTACTGAACATGTGTTTTTGAAATGCAAAAGAGTAAAATAGTTATCAGGAAAACTATGTAAAGACTTTTTTTTCAAAAATATGAAAAAAGTGAATAAAATAAACATGAATAAGATTAAATGTGGATACTATAAGACTAGAAATAAATAATATGTTAGAAGAATATATAAAAAGTTATTTTATCTAATATGGGTTAAATAGAATAAAAGAATAAATGAAAATATGTTCAAAGGTAATGGATTTTAGCAACAACATATTAAGTAAAATCAGATGGTGGTTATTTAAAAGGGAATAGGGTCTAATAGGAATGGAAATTTAGCATGATTGTAAAATTAATTATGGATATGTATAATATATTGTATATCTATCTTCTTCTTTTGGCTTTTCCCAGTTAGGGGACGCCAAAGCAGATCACCTGTCCACTCATGATTGGCAGTGAAGTTTTATGGTGTTGAGTTGCCAGTCTGGCACCCAACCTTCCACAGAAGGCACACACACTCATGCCTAGCGCCAATTTAGAGTGTCCAATCCACCTACAGCATGTCTTTGGGATGTGGGAAGAAACCGGAGCACCCAGAAGAAACCCATGCGACCACAGAGAGGACATGCAGACTCTGCACAGAATGCACCCCAGCAGAGGATCAAACCGGAGAACCTGTTGCTGTGAGGTGGCATCGCTAACCACTGCACCACTGCGGCCACCCAATATATTGTATAGTTATATATCTGTATATTTGTAAATACATACATATGTTGTAATTAAGAGTTCTTTTGATATATATATAAGTAAAGGACCCCTACTCTCTGGAACTGCTAGATGGCATTTGAGGGCTGCTACCATAGCAAGGATGAGGCCTAAGAGAAATAGCAGTGAGGAAGAGGAGAGAAAAGCTATGTAGAGTTTGGAAGTAAAAAAAAATGAGAATTTGAAGGAAAATTTGTTCATTATGGAATATCAGAATGCAGATAAAGATTTCTGTGTGGTCGATGATATACAGAAGCTGTGTTTAGCTGTCTCAATGGAAGATAAAGTATGCAAGACTATTGGAAAGGTGCAGATAACAGAACTTGCAACAGGAGTACTCCTGGCTGACATTCTGTTAAAAATTATCTAGCATGATGATCCGGGTGACAGTTCTGATGTTTCATGGTATGAGATGGCAGATATGTTTTTTTTTTTTTTGGAAGTGCTGAGGATAGTAATGTGGAGAAGGAACCAGGTGATGTGGCAGCAGTGAATCCAGCAATTAAATCTTATCCAGCAATGACAACAACTAAAAGAGAAAAGCTGGAACAAACTGAGAAGGAGTTTGGGTTTTCTGGTAGCAGATACTTCAGTAGTTAAAACATATGCAGCAGTGACAGCATGTGAAAAAGGAGAGAAGCAACAAACTGTACGTAAAACTGTTTTTAAAAAGAAGTGAAGGCCACCTGTTAGAATAAGAACAATAAAATACAATATAAAAGACAGATATTATGTATGGTGTGATACCCCAGCACTGGCCCAGTAATCAAGGAGCCTCAATCCTCACCACTGGCATCATTGGGGGACGTACACACTGGGAGGATGACAAATACACACACTAAAGTGCAATTTCCCTTAAGAGCACACAGAGATTACAGTCGGTCTGGGGCTGGTTTCTCCCTCTTTCTCCAGATCCCCAATAAGATTCCCCACTGGCACAGCTACAGAGTTGAGTCCTTAGCCAGGGTTCCAAGCCAAGTCCTTCCAACACTCTCTCTGTCCAGCCAGTGCTTTATGTCCCTGCCCAAGTAGCTGACACACACACACACACATACACACACACACACACACACACACACACACACACACACACACACACACACACACACACACACACACTTTGATATTTGATTTATACACAAACACACACCTGGGAAAGGCTGGCACAAGTTTATTAACTATACCCCCTTCTGCCCAGACTACAAGGTAGTTATCACTGCCACCAGAACCGCTTATCAGCTACTTTTAAGGCCCTTAACAAAGGGTGTCAAATCCTGCTGTGTAATGTGACTATTATCCAAATGTCTGACCAAGACTTGCAAGGCTATTTAGGAGTGGCCTGCACAGTGTCACCAAATACATATGCAAGTACCCTAAGAGCTAAAATATGTGTCACAAATATCAGCCACAAAGCTAGGTTTAAATATATTTAATAATAAATAATAAAAGAACAAGACAATGCTCAGTAAATCAACCCACTAACTTCAGAGTTCAAAATCACAGGAAATATTTTAAAGCAACATTGCAGGACAGTCTCAGATAAATACAGAACACGTCTAAGCTAATCTTTAATATATTCCTATCTGGATCTAAAAGAGATACTATGCCCTAAATCTTACTTCCAGCAAGGCAAGTGCAGATAATGATGATGAGTGGATGTTCTTGCTAGGTCCAAGGCAAAATACAAAATGCCCAGTCTCTCTCTGAGAGAGTTCTTAAATTAATATCAAATATTACTGCTGGGTTAGCTTGGATGACATCACTTTTTATCACCTGACTTCAGTTTCCAAGCTAAAATAGAAACTAACCGAATTTAACATCTCTGTGTGAAAAATACATATCTCTCAGATGTTTGCTCATAACTGTGCGGCTGCTAGGAAGTCATAAAACAATAACATACTTTTTACATTTAAACCTAGTAATTACTTCTGTTTCAGGACATTACAAAAACTTCTATCTCTAGACATTGTGTCTGCTACACTGAAACTGAGAGAGAATTTTTATAGCACAATCATAAAGTGATTTAATTTCAACTTATTTTCTTTAAGTTTTTCAAGTTAACCCTTTTATTTTCTAGTTTCTACTGTTAAAACATACATTTGCACAGGTATATAGTTCATATGCATTTCTGTTCTAAGTCAACAGGGCATGCTGTGGTACATTTTAGAGAAGTACATTACATACAGTTCTGTATAAATCATATCAATATTCACAAATAACATAGAACTATTTGCAAAATTCCAGATAGCTGGGCTGGCAATATTTTCCTGTATCACATATGTTACAATTTGGTAACTCTTCAATATAACCAGTGTGGGGAGAAATAACATACAGCAAGAAGGCGTGAAGAGTATTTTCACTGATAACTTTTTGAAGTTCTAGCCAGTGAAATTTGATTCTGAGGATCAATGATTATTTGTGCATAAACCCAGGAACATATTCAATAGGGGAAACATATAAATAAGGAAATGAACATTTACAAATATGTCCCCTAAACTTAAAAAGAAGGAAAAGCAACAATTTTGGAGTACTTTCAGTAAATTTGAGCAGTGTTATTAACACTGTAAGAAGGATAGAGATACTGGAATGGTATGTTAATGTGATGTGAATGTTATTATGCTAGAGTATGTAAGATTCTTGACAAGTGAAAAAGGCAGCAAACAGAAACACCTTGGTGTGAAAACATAATATGGAACTTAGGAAGTGAAGGTTGTTCTGGAGTGGCTCTGCTCAGTAAAACAACAATGAAAATGCTAGATGTAATGTTGGTAAGGATAGGAAAGTAAACTGTTGTGGATGTGATATGGAGAGAACATGTTTACAGAATTTATTGCATGCATATATCACCAACAAGGAAAGAGAGAAACTGTTTTGTCAAATATTAGACTATTGGGTGGTTACTATGAAAATTATAATTGCAGGGGACTTTATTTGTAATTTAAGGAGAAAACATAAAATGAAAGGGAAAGATATAAAAATACAGGAAGTGATAACATGGTAAATTAGTTTTATGAAACAAAAGTCAGTGGACTTGTAGAAGGGAGAACTCAGATCTGAAAATTGATTATTTTGTATTATCAGAAGGTTTGGGGGTAGCAAATGGTGATGCAGTTGTGATAGTTTTTTCAGACCATTTAGCAATATGGATGGGTGTTATGGAATAAAGGAAGTATATTAAATAAGAACAGGAACAAAAAGAATAAACAAGAAATTATGATGTGAAATTGGTGAGTGGAAAGTACTGCTGTTATGGAAGGATCATATAACCACAAAGGACTTATAGAAAAACTGGTCTGAGAGGTGGACTGAATTTAAAAAGAAGTATAAAAAGTGTTTTTCCTTTTTTTCAGTGGCAAGATGATGCAAGAAAGGAAGTGAAAGTGAAGCATGGGGAAAGTTGTAGGAATGTGTCAGAGAACTTAGGGAATAACACAAGATAGCATTATGATACGAAAAAAAGAAATATATAAAAGAAATCATGAAAAAATTAAGGCATTACTGTTTAGGCAGAGATGTAATTCACTAGAGACAATGGAGGCAGTATCTGTGTATCTGGGTAAAACAGTAAAGGAGAATATTAGTATAATGACAGAAATTAAAAATCTAAACGGAAATGTAAAAAGAACACAAGACTAAATTATTAGTATAGTGGTGCCACATGTTGAGAATTTGTATAAGAGTATAAGGAGAGAAAATAGAGAACAGCAAGTAAAGAAATTTCCAGAATGAGTTAAGGGAGAATTTTAAAATAAATTACTATTAGTGATTTGTATGACATACTTGAGAAAGTAATTGTTGATTCCCTATCAGGACAAAATGGTATAAGGTATGGAATGTATAAGAAATTAATGAGCTGGCAAAGAGGATATTTTGTAAATGTACTGAATGAATGGTTAAGGGGAGGTGAAGAGTTATGTAGAAGGATATTAAAATTTATATGGAAGAAAGATGAGAAGAATTAAACCCAATAAAAATAGTTATATATGGGTGAAGATGAAGGGGGTCGGGGTTACTAAATACAGTTTTTTTTTTGTTCTGCTTCTTTAAACTTGTATAGAGTATTAAAGTGGTTAAAAGAAGAGAAAAATAATTTATTAGTAAGAATGTTTAAACATAAGTACCAAAAATCTGGGAGGTGATAAAAATAAGAAAAAGAGAAAAAAAAGAATATGTGAATGAAGAAAAAATACCAGCTTGGAATATAAAAATTGATGATATAGAGAAAGATGGAAGGATGCAATATAAAATGTTATTATGTAGATCCATGGGAGAAGTCACCAAAAGAAGTGATTAAAGACATTAAAGTAAGTAAAATTTGGTCTACCAAGATTGTGAAGTGTCATGATTTCCTATGGAGACCAAACAATTTACCAGCAAAGGAGAATATACCATATAAACAGAAAAAAATGTGTTTATTTTGTGAAGAGGAAAATAACATGTTTTTAATGCAAATGAGTACTGAAACTGAAAAACACTGTGTGAGAAAAATTTTGAGAATTGTAATAACATAAATAGTATATAATACTTAATGGATATTTTAAGAATAAGGTATAGGAAAGAATATGTGAGAAGGGTAGACAATAATTTATTTTATATAATATGGTTTATTTGGAATGAAAGACTGAATGACATTTTGTTTAATGGGAAATGGATTTGTGCAGATATAAGTGCCATGGGATCTTTTATATCCATCTAATCTACTAACAACTCAAATTGATGGAGCCTCTGTTTCATATCTCATCAGAAGGATTAAACACACAAGAGTGCAACATCCCTCTTTGAGTCCAAGCACTGTTCATACTTGTGTCATTGGGTCCCCATACATAGCCTATACTAATTCTACCAATGTTTCTGGGACTTTGAACCATCACAGGGCTGCCCAAATCAGCTCTCTTGGGACATTGTCATATGCTTTCTCCATGTCTAAGAGTGCTTAGTTGGACTTTTTCTTTACTTCTAGCTTCTTCTCAGCTATCTGTCTCACTGCAAACATCAGGTTAGTTGTGCTGCATCCTGATCTGAATCTGAACTGCTCAGCTCCCATCTTACTTTCTACAACATATTCATTTATCAATCACCCACTCCAGGAATTTCATGCAGTGTGAAAGGGGTTTGATACCTCAGTACTGCCCACAATGGTGGATGCCCCCTTTGTTCTTGTATACTGGCACTAATATGTTTATTCTCCAGTCATCTGAGATATGCATTTCTCACCATACTGCTATGAGTGCCGTCAGGACCACTTCACTCCTACTTTACCCAACATTTTGGTCATACCTGTTGTCACCTCATCTAAGCCCACTGCTTTCCCTGACTTCATTTTCATTATACTACATCCAATATCAACAGTATATTTGTTTATTGTAGTTAGCTTATGTCCAGAGAATCAGTCCAGGAATTCTGAAGATAATAGTCAACAATTCCTGATCTAGGGTTAACAGTTTCTCAATATCTTTTCAATAATAGGCTGAAATTGTATATAATATGTACTCCACATATCCTGTTTCATGAATTCCAATGTAGGACCATACTTCTATTCAAGCATAACACACTAACATTGACAACTGTATATCAGTTAATACTATAACTAAAGAGACAAATATTAGTGTTGTGTTGTGGGAGTTTACCATTGAGTATCATAGCTTCCATAATGATAAGGAATGTTTGCATAAATCCTTTGGACTCTTTATTGTTTGGGAGTGAGTGGCAGATGTTAAATGTTTGGTGCAGTTTTGAATCATAAATGCTCTGAATAATCATTATCTCTAAAAATTTGTTTAAGTGGTCATTTTAATTATTTATTTATTTTTATTTATTTTACATTTGTTGACTGGGATAGTCCGACTGGATTCATGTCCATTTTCAGGGGAGGCCTGGGGAGAAAAGCTCCAGGTAAGCAGTTAAGATTACAAATACAATATATACAGTGGTTACATACTTAACAAGTTAATACAAATTCCATGGTTAGAGATAATCCCAGGTGCAAGTCCGGGTTAAATAACATAACTAAGCTAATTTACGATTTTTAATACCATACTAGAGGAGAGTTAGTCAGATTTGATACACTGACATAGCCAATTTAGTTTCAAATATTATTTGAGTCTTTTCTTAAATTGATTCAGGGTGGTAAGTAAAGTAATATCAGCTGGGAGTAAGTTCCAGGATCTACCTACAGAGTTGGCAAAGAGAGAGTCACTGGCTGAGTTATTAGTTTTGATAGTCTGAACTAGCAGTCTATTAGAAGATCAAAGAGGTCTGGTATTATTATAGGGAGTGATAATGTTTTTAAGTGCAGGAGTATTGCCCGGATTGTAAAGGATTTTATATGCCATAATCAGTTGGTTATACTGGATCAAGCTGGGCAGTTCTAGCCACCCAAGTTGGTTTAGATTGATACAGTGGTGTATCCTATAAGGCAGACCAGTGGCAATTCTGACAATGTGGTTGTAGCTTATGGAGAGTTTGCTGAGGACAGACTTGTTTAAGTTAGAGAGTAAAGGGGATGCATAAAGAAGAGTTGAAAGTAGGGGAGAACGAACTATAGCAATTCTAGCAGTTGGGGTTAAGAAGGCTTTTATCCTGTAAAGTGACCCTAGTTTTTTATTGATGATTTTGATAGTTTGATTAACATGCAGGTCGAATTTAAGATCCCTTCTCTATGGAAAATCTCCCATATAATCCCCTTACACAAAGGAGGTAAATCCACTGAAATCTCCAACTACCGTCCAATTGCTTTACTCTCCCCTTTAGCTAAAATCATGGAAAAATGTATCCACCATCAACTACTTCAGCACCTTCTCCACAATAACTTGCTTGCTAATTGCCAACATGGTTTCAGATCCTTTCATAGTACTACATCTGCCCTACTAACTTTTACTGACTGTATTAACAAGAATCAAAACAACCACTCTCTCTCATCTGCTCTATTTATCCACCTATCTAAAGCCTTTGACATGGTTAATCATAACCTACTTATCAATACACCAAAAGCACAACATCTTGACCAACAAGCAATCCTTTGGTTTAAATCCTATCTTGAAAACAGAAAGCAGGCAGTACTCTGGAACAATAAACTATCCACACCCCTCCCAGTGGACACTGGTGTACCCCAAGGCTCTATCCTAGGACCTCTTCTTTTTTCCATTTTCATTAATGATCTCCATACTGCTTTTCCACAAACTTCCTGTATACAATATGCTGATGACTCTACACTTATCTGTACTGCCAAATCTTCCTCCTCACTCCAGACCCTTACCCAAACTGTATTTAATAAAGTAGAAATATGGTTTACCCAATGCTGCCTCCTCCTTAACCCCAAAAAAACAAAACTTTTACTATTTACTCCCACCCGAAAATTACCGCAAATCCACTTTACCATTACCTCTAACAATGGTACTTGTATTTCCCCAGACTCTACTGCTCGTCTCCTCAGAATAACTATTGACCATAACCTCACCTTCGATGACCATGTTAACAATACTATAAAAACCATCATTAAAAAACTAGGCTCTCTGTACAGAATTAAACCGTTTCTTACCCCATTAGCTAGGAAATCTATTGCCCAGACTCAGCTTATATCTTCCCTGTTCTATGCATCTGCCATATATACCAATCTATCTAAACATAATCTTTCCAAGCTGGAAATGAGCTATAATAACATCACTAGATTTGCCACTGGCTCCCCTTATAGAACCCACCACTGCTGCAACCTGCAACAACTCAGTTGGTTAGAACTACAAAACCAACTACAATATAATCAACTTCTGATTGCTCAAAAAATTCTCCACCACCCTACTAACACTCCTATCTTTTTCTAATCTGATCTCCCCATACAAAAATCTTACAACACTACGCTCAGCTAACAAGTTACACATTGCCAACAATATATCAAATAACAAAGCAGAAGATTCACTCTTTTCCAATGTGGTTGGTAGAATCTGGAACAAGCTTCCTGACACACTCACTTCTCTCTCCTCTACACAACTCTTTAAGAAACACCTCAGATATTACCTAAAAGGACAATGGCTTTGTCCCTGCTCTAAGCCTGATTAAAACATACTTTTACTTTTCGCCCCTCCTCTCATGCTTTTTAACAAACCCCACCCCTGTGAGCCACTGACTTTTGACTACCAAGCCCTTTTTTACCTGCTCTTTCTCCTGCCTTGTCTCTACTTTATTTTTTTCTTTTTTCTTTTCTTTTCTTTCCCTTACTTTGTGATTTTGGATTTAAGTTTCTTGTCTCTCAAATGAATGTTGATGCTTAATTATGTTAACTGTTGCATGATTGTATTTGCAACCCCTCTGTAGAATTAAAATATGATTATGCTATATCTACTCTAATGTCTCTGTACAGTGTTCACAATACTAACTTCTGTACTTGTTATGCTGTATAATTGTAGCTACTCTTTTTTTGCTAAGTTTTTAATACCTTAATGAATTTGTACATGGAGCTTTTCTCCCCGGGCCTCTGCTGAAAATGGATATGTATCCAGCTAGACTAGCCCGGTCAACAAAAATAAATAAATAAATAAATAAATAAATACCTAGTAGTTTTGCAGAGGTGTCTGGGGAGATTATAGTGTCATTATTGGATTTGCTGGTAAAGGTAAATGTAGTAGACCTATGAGTTGGTGAGAAAAGTAACATTTTTGTTTTTTGGGGGATTTAAGATGAGACAACGACAGAAAGCCAGTTTTCTACTATGTTGAAGGTGTTCTGGGTAGCTGACCATAGTTCTGTCTGAGATGTGGCCAAGCAGATCAGAGTGGAGTCGTCAGCGTATTGAATACAGCTGACTTTTGGGATGACAGTATAAAGGTCATTAATGAAAATGGAGAACAGAAGGGGCCCTAGTATAAAACCCTGGGGTACACCAACAGAGTTGGGTAGGAGGTTAGATAGTTTGTTTTGCCAAAAGACAGCCTGCTGTCTGCCACTCAGATAAGAGTGGAACCATTGAAGGGCTTTACTATCTAGACAGAATGTTTTCAGGATGTGGATTAGAAGTTGGTGATCAACCATATCGAATGCCTTGGAGAGATCTATGAAGAGGGCAGAGGATATGCTATTATTGTTGTGATTATGGTTTATGGTGTTAGAGAAGGCTAGGAGGGCTGAAGTGGTGCTGTGGTGAGGTCAGAAACCATGCTGAGAGTCTGCCATAAGAATATTCTGAATTAGGTAGTGCAGCAGTTGACTATGAATACATTTTTCCATAATTTTTGCAAGTGGAGATAATATAGCTATTGGCCTATAATTAGATAGTTCAGTAGAGCTACCTCCTTTGTGAAGTGGGATTAGATAGGATATTTTCCAGATGGTGGGGATTTTGGCTTCTACTATGGTTCAAGTAATTAGTATTGAGATGGGGTACACAATGGCATCAGCTGCTTTTTGTAGATACTCGGCAGGGAGTAGATCAGCAGAAAGTGTAGTTGGTTTTATTTTTTTGATCAAGGTATGGATAAGTGAAGTGGCAAATGGTTGGAAACTAAATGAGAGTTGGTTACTAGGGGTGGTATCCTCAGGGCCAGGGGAGCTTGGAGGTGGTTGGCTAGCTAGGGTTTGGATTGTCTCAGTGAAGAATCAATTAAAACTGTCTGAGACTTCTTCAGGTGGTTTATCAATGGTGGCTGTAGGGGTCGGGGTGAAAGTTTGTCCAGGATGTAGTAGTTTATTTATACCTGCCCAATACTTCTGATGGCTATTTTGATTTATTTGCTGTAGATTATAGTAGTTTTTTTGTCTTGTAAAATGGAATTTTTAGTCTCATTCCTTGCTTGCCTATATTTAATGTGATCTTGGGGGACTTTTGTAGTATGCCATAATGCCCATGCTTTGTTTCTAAGGGTGCTTTTTACTTTGGACTTTTTGGAAAGCCATGGCACAGTTTTTGCCTTTGTTCTTATTGAGCAAACAAGTACATGAGAGTCAAGGATCTCAAGGAAATTGTTGTTAAAGTATACAACTGCTTCCTCTAAGGGGAGGTGTTTTAGAACTGACCATTTACATGAGTTTAGTTCCTGTTGGAATTTGGCACGGTTAAAGTTCTTATTGTTTCTTACTGTTCTGAGTATAGGTTGGTGGGAGTTAATGGCTTTATACTTAATTATATAGGTAAGAAGGTGATTACTTAAGTCATCAGGGAGGGTCCCAGAGGTGTACAGTTGGGGGTGACTATTGATAAGTATCCAATCAAGTATGCTTTCTTTATGGTTAGGTTTACTTATCCGGGTAGGGGTGGTTATGAGTTGTGTAAATGCATGCAGGTTAACATGGGTGATTGGGGATTATGAGGAACAGGTGTTCCAGTCTATATTAAAATCTCCAAGTAGTAAGGTTTCTTGGGGGTAGGTACATGATAGCCAGTAATGGGTATCTTTGAATGTAGATATGTTATTTTCTGGGGGAATGTACATACAGATGATATTGATACATTTATTTTTATTAATTTACAATTTGGTAACAAGAATCTCTGAGTTATTAATTTGAGGTGGTTGTATAGCTTCAATGGTGACGTTTAACACATATTTATAGAGAACAGCAACCCCACCCCCCTTTATAGTGTACATTGTCCTTAATAACACTTGTGTTATTTTTTTCAGTCATAATTAACTCTTTTCAGATGACATTTGGCCTTTTTGAATATGTATCTGTGGACATTAGCTACAATTATTTCATGGAAGGGCTCATGAGGTCATTAAAACTACATATGCATGGTACCGATGACCATTCCCAAGGACGGAGTGTTGGCAGAGCTGGTGGTTGTACAGGTTTCACCATTAAACATCTAACACATCTACTACATGAGCCTTCAATCTTCTTATAACAGTTAGGCCACCATTTCAAAATTTGGGTTAGACTCTTTTTTATAGTCTCAATGCTCTCCTTTGAACACTATAGAACACTGCAGAACATAGCCTGGATAGAACTGCTATGTGAGACACATGTGACAATATGTTGACATATAAACAGCAAGCGTCCCTATCAGGTGCTACAAGTTATCACTTCTAGGTCATAATTTAATAACTAATCTTTATGCTTGTGGCACCATTGTAAGATTCCTGGTTCCTATAGGTATAGCAGTGTTCATCATTGGTAACTGTGCAACAACTAATATGCAGTATGTGTAGCTACTGAATCCATGGTTGTTGGTATCATAGGATTTTCATGCAATAATCATGGCAATCGGTCAGCATTAGTATGCTGCTTTGTTTCCTCATACTCAGTGCTATGTAAGCGTTCTTAGGATTAGGGACTAGAATTGTAATTGGAATAAACTTGCCATAGATAACTAATTTCTGCAGACTAAGGTCACTAGAAGTGTTCGATAGTCTTACTGCTGGAATAAACCTGTCTCACTACAGAGAATGACTGAATTCTTTTTTTGCCTAGAGATGAGGCTAAGGGCTTTTCAATCTGTCTGAGAACAGTTATATTAAGCTTTAGTGAGTGACCTTGAAGGAAATGCAATAAAATTCTATACAATCTTGGAGCTTGTGCTATGGTCACTGCCTTCTTCCATAAGTGAAGCATCAGATGACAACTTTATAGGTAAGCTGGATCAGAGGAATAAATATTTTATCTCCTGTAGTTATCTCCTTGTAAAGGTAAACAATATCCACTCTACTAATATATTTCCACTTAGGCCCTTTCTGCATTAAATGCCAAGTACAGACACAACTCCGAAAATAAGTTACTTTTACTAGAATAATCCTTAATTCATATTAATTGTTAGGTATTTCTTAGAAGAGTCCTTAGTTTTTATTTATAATCATGCTTGTGCCAGATTAATTTTTGTAAATGTATAAATTAACTTTTGTAAACCATTCCTCAACTTGCATTGCTAAGGATGTGAAGGGTCACTAGGAGGTGAAGCCTATAGCCTACATGTAAAAATAAAAGGAATAAGTCAGAAACCAGTCCATGACAGCATACGGGATACTGGAGCACATACAACTAACAGCAATTTGAATTTTGCCAATGCACCTATTTGAATGCATTTGGGTGAACTGTAGCAAAAGTCATTCATGAAAAGAATGTTACATTCAAACTCCATCCCATCTGAGGACCAAGCTACTGAGGCAAATACTGAAAGGCAAAAGTGCTAATCACTGTACCACTGTATCAGTCCCAGCCAGGTATAATTCTTAATCAAGTTCATAGGTTCATACTAGGCTATCTGCCCTAGGGCATTTATAAGCCTAGCCAGAATGTGTTTGGCTTTCGCCACCCATTTTAAATTTATTTTGCTATGCCCTTTTTCGAGGTTAGTATACTGTGCCTCTGTCTAACAGTGACACAGAAGTGATACCCGGGGTAAACCTACGATCTCGCATCCACTCATCAAGATTCCTCTTGAAGAGAGTCAATGAGGGACTCTGCCTAACCTGGACTGGGATTTTATTCCAGAGTGAAGGGAGCCTCTGGGTTATGAATCTGTCCCTCCAGCATATCCTATTTATTTCAGTGCTGAGGTTCAAGTCTCTCGAGCGTGTAGCTCGATGGGATTTGGATTTTCTGAGGTGCAGCATGTCCATTAATTCCGGGTTGGACATGGCTTTATACGTCAGGCACAGATCGCCTCTGAACAGGCGGTATGCCACTGAGTAGAGCTGGAGTTTCTTTAACCGGGCAGCATATGGCATCTGTTTGAGCCCTTTGATCCTCTTGGTGAGGTACTTTTGGGGTCTTTCCAGTTGCTGCAGGTGTCTGGTAAGGTACATCCCAAAAGGGGCATTGTACTCAATTATGGGCCTGATGAGGGATGAGTAAAGAGGCATGATGACCTCCTGATCTAGATGTGAATCCCTTCATGATTAGGTGGGCTATATAAAATGTTTTTCTAACCACTTTGGCCACGTGGTTGTCAAATGAGAGATTGCTGTCAACTTGGGTCCCCAGGTCCCTAATTACTTCTTCTGTACTTAATGGATTACCACCTATGTGGTAATTTGTGGGCACTTTGTTTTTGCCAAAGGGGATGACTATACACTTTTTGGCATTTAGCTTGAGGCCATGGCTCTGGCACCAGTTGTCTGTTTCTATGAGGCCCTTTTGGAGGATGCTTGTGTCGGCTGGAGAGTCGATTATGGTGCCCAGTTTGCAGTCATCTGCGAACTTGGTCAGCCACAGTCCTTCCGTGTTGGCCTGTACCTCGAGAAATATATACCGAACAAGAGAGGTCCCAGGACTGAGCCTTGTGGGACACCACTTGTAACTGGTTTGGAGTCTGACATAGCTCCAGCAATTCTAACCATGTGGGTTCTGTCCTTGAGCCAGTTTGCAATCCATCTAGTGACATAGGGGTTTATATTTAAGCTGGTGAGCTTATCTATAATGCCCGAGTGGGGTATTGTATCGAAGGCTTTTGCGAGGTCCAGGTAGGCTGTGTGGACCACCTTCCCCTCGTCAATGGCCTTGGTGACTGTTTCAAAGAAATCAACCAGGTTTAAGAGGCAGGATCTGCCCTTAACAAAGCCGAACTGGGTAGGATCCAGTGTTTGTAGGTCCCCAATATCTTTATTTATGAGGTCCATGATGATTCTTTCCATAGCTTTGCAGACCAAGCTAGTCAGGCTTATGGGGAGATAGTTTCCAGGATCCGTTGAGGCACCACCATTATGGAGAGGGACCACTGTTGCTGTATGCCACTCTTTGGGCACATATCCTGTAGTAAGGCTGAGATTGAACAGTAGTTTTATGTTTGGGTTTAGCTCTTCTTGGAGTTTATGTAGGATGCAGCCCGGGACACCATCTGGTCCCATTGATGCTGTGTTTTTTGCTTTGGAGAGGGCGGCTCTTACCTGAGCATCTGAGATGTCAGGGGGGCAGCACTCTGCTGGGATAGATATTTGCCCTTTTGGTGGGGAGAGGGGGGAGAAGTTTGCACTGAACCTGTCAGCTAGGATGTTGGCAATGTCTGTGGGTTCGGTGTATTTTTTGTCATTTTGGACTAATTCTGAGCATATCTGGGAATTACCACCCAGGTTCCTAACATAACTAAAGAAAGCCTTGTGATTATCCTTAGTGTTCTGTGCAATTTTTCTCTCGAAGCTGGCCTTAGACAATTTTATGTGTGCCCGTAGTTTTTTGCTAATACTGATCAGTGATGCCTTCCCTTTTGGGATTTTGCTCTATCATTTAGTAGCTTCCTCCTTCTATTGTATAGTTTGTTTATGGCTGGGGTCCACCAGACAGGACGTCTGCCTTTGGAGGATTGGGTCTTGGTTTTATTTGGGATCGCATGATCCATGCATTCCTGAAGGTGTTCATAGAATGCGTTTATAAAGGATTCTGCGGTCTGGGCCGTATTTTCCACAGGCCCGGAGGCTTTGAAGGATTCCACCTCAGTTTTGAGGAGTGTGAAATTTGCTTTAGAGAAGTTTTTCACTGTGGTTTTCTGGGCAGGGGGTGGGGTCGGGATGTGAATATCCAGTGAGATTAGTTTATGGTCTGATCTTACCAGTGAGGGATACACTTCTGGTCTGGAGCATAGAGTCCCCATGTTGGTGATGATCAGGTCCAGTATGTTTTCCCCTCTTGTGGGAGTGGTAACAAGTTGTTCCATAGCATTTGAGTTTATAAATTCTAGGAACCTTTGGGCTAGGGTGTTGGAGCTAGAGTAATGCTCCCAGTCTATCTTTGGGTAGTTGAAGTCGCCCAGTATAATGGTGTTTGGAGAGGCCTTCATATTTTCCAGTGTTCTCAGGAAGGCCGAGTGTGGTTCCTGGGTTTGGGAGGGTGGTCTGTAGCAGGCTATAAACTGGAAGGCAGTTTTACCCACTGTTAGTTGCACATGGATAGTCTCTGATGCTTCATGCTTTGCCACCAACCTGGAGGTGTGGGTATCTTTGATGAATATCGATACTCCCCCTCCTTTTGTGGTTCGGTCCAAGTTTTGGGGCCGAAAAGCATGGTATGAGGTATAACCTGGTAGTGCTGGGGTGCTCTCGGGAGCCCTGAACCAGGTTTCTGTTACTGCACAGATATCGATGTTCTCCATGCTAAGGAGAGTTTCGAGTGTGTGCATCTTGAGGTTTAGACTTCTGGCGTTGAGTAGCATTACTCTTAGTTTCTTATCCCTTGTGATACCTATGGAGGTGGGTTTGTCTTTTGAGCCTTGCCTAAAAAGGCACTATGGGGTAGCAAGAGCCTTTGCCAATATCCGAAAGCCCAGGGGTGACAGGTGCAAGCCGTCCCTAGCGAAGCATCGTGGCTTGTCGAGCATATCATCCCAAGCTGACAGGCATTGGATCCCCTTTGAATGACACCAGTACTTAAGCCAATTGTTGAAATTGATCATCTTGTCTTCATATTGTGGCATCATTCTTGGTGAGGGTAAGATGCTACTCAAGGTCAGGGTCATACCGGCCTGGGATACATGCTCAGAGAGCTCCTTTATGTCTCTTTTCATGTAGTCCAGGGAGGTACATCTCAGGTCATTCACACCAGCATGGACAATGACTGAGTCATATTTGTACTTGCCTTGGAGTGACCTGAGTGCTTGTGTTATGTGGCGGATCCTAGCGCCCGACAGGCTGCTCACCGTGACCCTCTCCTTGTTCAGCCTGGTGAGCGGGACATCAGTGTGCCTGATGATAGAGTCACCTATTACAAGTGTATCAGGTGTGTTGTTTAGTCTTAAGGGCTGTGACTGTTTGGCACACTGGCTTTGTGAGATATGTGTTGCACGTGTTTTGTTTTGGGGTAGCGGCTGCTTGGGTGTCTGCTTTGGAGGTCTCTGCTGCTTCGGCAGATCTTTATTTAGAGCCTCCGAGTATGTTTTTGTGTGATTATGTGTTTGGTTTGCTGTCGTGGTAGGTCTATGTGAGACTGGAATTGTAGTGAGTGTGGTTTCCTTCTCCTCCTGACTGGTTATGCCAGTACTGAGTTGAGAGAGCTTAGCCTCCAGTTTGGCTATATGGTTGCATCTCTCACATGTGTTGGAATTTGTTGGGAGGAGGAGAGGGTTGTCTGTGTACATGAGGCAGTTGTTACATTGCCTCAAGATTCCCAGATTCACCAGCTGGACCGGAGAGGAGATTGACAACTAACCTTTGGACATGCTAGAATAATATTGGGAATTCCTTAATAACTGAAATAGGGCCAGTGGGGAGTGAGGGTGTAGTGCTTTTAATTTTTAGTGCTGACTTATATAATTGCTTTAGTGAGCAAGTGCCAGGTAATTTAAGTGCAATGTGTTACAGGTAACTTAAATGCAAAAACGACAAACAGTAACTTTCTTTCAAGTGAAACAAGGAAATAAGTACAGTAAGCAATGCAGATATCACTAGTGATCCACAGAAGCGCTGAGAAGCCGCGTATTAGGTGGAATTAGCGTTCCAGGGAAATAACAAGCAAACAAACAACAAGCA
Source organism: Protopterus annectens (assembly GCF_019279795.1). Taxonomy (NCBI): domain Eukaryota; kingdom Metazoa; phylum Chordata; order Ceratodontiformes; family Protopteridae; genus Protopterus; species Protopterus annectens. The sequence continues at coordinate 537,874,284 of NC_056736.1, forward strand.
TATAAACAAAGCTAGATTCAGCAGGCCTGGATCTAGTCTATGCTACAGCAAACAAGGTGTACCAATTTCAGTAAGATACAGTTCAAATATTCAGGCACTATAAACCTTTAACCAGAAATTCCCAGCTCAGAAGGGCAGAGTCCAGCCTCTTCTCCCACAAGAGTGCAGACCACAAACCTTCTTAATGTAAAATAACTGGCCTGAAGCCCAAGTGCTTAAACCAGAACTAATGCACTTTAAGAATAACAGACACTGGGCTCTCAATCAGCTGTTCCCAACTTAGAAGGATGAAAGCTACCTGTCCTGCCACCACAGTGCATGCCACAAACCTTCCTAATGTAAAACAACTGGTCTGAAGCCCAAGTGCTTAATCCAAAAGACTTAGAATGATAGCTACACTTTAATCAAGTTACTACCAAGCAGTAATAAATACAATTGAATACTTTAGAGAATGCCTGGATTAGTGCTCAAGTTACACAAACAAAGCTAGATCCAGCAGGCCCGAATCCAGTCTATGCCACAGCAAACAAGGCACACCAACTTCAGTAAGAAGCAGTTCAGATATGCATGCACTATAAGCCTTCAACCAGAAATTCCCAGCTCAGAAGGGCAGAGTCCAGCCTCTCCTCCCACAAGAGTGCAGACCACGAACCCTCTTAATGTAAAATAACTGGCCTGAAAGCCCAAGTGCTTAAACCAGAATTAATACACTTTTAGAATAACAGACACTGAGCCCTCAATCAGCAGTTCCCAACCTAGAAGGATGTAAGCTACCTGTTCTGCCACTACAGTGCAGACCACAAACCCTCTCAGTGCAAAACAACTGGTCAAAAGCCCAAGTGTTTAAACCAAAAGGCTTAGAATGAGTTACACCAAGCAGTAATAAATACAATTGAGTACTTGTCAGATGATGCAAAAGTAAAAAAAAGTAGGTAGAAACACAAATACAGTAAAAGCAGATGAATTTTTTTTTTTTTGTGTTAATCTTCCTTTCAGGGCATCTTTTTCTCTGTATTGATATAATATATATTGTATACTAATCAATTATCTCAGTACATCTACAATCCTTTCCCAAAAGTCACAGTTCTAGGCCAGCCTATGCAACTCTGACATAATACTACAAAATATTTTCATTTTGTTTTATTTTTCTTATGGAACTTAAAATGTTGTGCAATTAACAAAGATTTGGGTTTCAAATGATTCTAAAAATTCTCTGCAATCTATTTGAATGATTTTACAGATGGCTGAACTGGTACTAGCAAATTATGAAAACTGTTTATACACTTTATCACATATTATCTTAAAAATGATGGCATTAATATAATTAGGAATGTCATAACAAAATTCATTTGTCTCAGTAAAAGTTGTCCAACCTACTATGGATAAATAAAAAGGGTTAATATCTGTAGCATGTTTATCTGCTTTAAAACTGTGTACACATTCAGTGTGCAGTTATTATGACTAATTAACTTTTTCTGCCACCCTTAAATATTATGCAGTTTTTCACAGTGCACCTCTTCAGAGTCTTTGTTTTCTGTATCTGCGCAATAATAAACTTTGTGCTTACTTTGAAACAATGATTGCTGGTTTTTGTACATTAAAGCAGTGAAAAGATGCTTGAAATACTGATTCACAGTTTTGCACTGATGTGAAAATTGTTCCATTCTTCTTGCGCTCGCCCAATTTACTAATTCAGTTAAATCACTCTAGTTGTTTCAGCACTCAGACATTAACATGCCCCTTTTAATGCTAAAGTTCATAAATAAATATAAAGCTATCAGTCTGCCAATTATCACAAGCCTAACCAATAACCAGATGTCAGAATCAAACCCTGTTCCTTGTATCTATTTATTTAGTTACTTTCATAAAGTAAAGAAACACAGCATTTCTTTAATTTATAAAATAAATAAATACATGTCAAACAGTACCCCTACTCAAAGATACAAAGCGTTTTAAACTAGACCATTCATTTTGTTGGCCTACTGTTCTGTAATTCCTACAATCTATCCTGGCAATGAATCAGTCAAAAAATTTGAAAGTGCAAGAAATATCTGTGATATTAAGAGAAAGCTGTCCTATCTGTGACAGTGTGAGGTAAGTTGTTTTTTTTTTTTGGGGGGGGTGTTTAAATTAATATTGTTATTGATCTGGAAATTGGATTGATGGATGGATGGATGGATGCATGGATAGATAGATTGCTGTAGTTAGCAGTTGTCCCTGATTTTGCAGAATGTCCCTGATTTTTGTCATGTAATCACCCTACCTGCCCCTGATAAAATATTTGCTTTTTTGTTAAACCACTAAGGATTACAGTCAGTTAAAATGCCAGACATTGGAGTTCAGTGATTTTTATTCTTTAGAAAATTCATGTTGGTGCAAAGCCTGTTGCTCTGTTAACTAATCGAATTAGAGTAATATCTACAAAATGCTGGACTGCCTGTGGGAGGACTATGACTAATGTTTGTCCTTTGCTCAGTAATCTGACTTTGCAGGATTAAGATGATTTGCGTGAAGCAACTTGGAATACTTTAATTTGTAGCTATTGTTTCCTTTGAAGAAAAATGCATGGCCACTGTTTTTTATTGTAATACATTGTCTAAAGTGTGCACGGAAGTAGTTAAAACTGCTCAGTGGAGGTGTAAGCTGTCTGTTGAAAATAGCTAACCCTCTTGTTGTTTGCTGTGTTTTGCAGGACTAGTATGTATTTGTGTAAAATAATAAGGACTATTTTACTGTGATTACAGTGTTTTTGTGTTAAATTTAACTTGTGGGCAGCACTGTGTGTTTGCAGGGGCAATGTAGTACTCTTTCCCTATAGTGCCATTTCACCTAAGGCAGATCCTGTATACAATCACTCATAATCTCTTTTTACCTGAGTCTTCTTCTGCACTATAACCATAAGCAGCCTAAGTTGATGCCCCCTCTATGTCCTCTTTATCCAAGGATCCTGTTTACTACTGCAGACCAGATTGGGACACCACCTAAATGACCCTGAACTGAGGAAGGACACAGTTTGGCTCTCATCATAATGTCACCCATGGTATGCATCATTTTGTTTCCTTTAATCTAGCACATATTGCCCACAGTAGAAGGGATAAGCAGGGCCCCCACAGTACTGGAAATTGACACATCTATGTGCAACCCCCTGCCTGCAGCATGCAAATGTGCCATTTTGTAAGTGCATGCCACTACCCATTTGTGTTGTCTTGCTGCAACACCCAACCTTTTCTGGTTGTGTGCACTGTAGTGGACAAGACTGCCTACCTCCCCCCAAGGAGGGGTGAGTTGGAATTGTTAATTTACTCTTACCCTCCCCATGCAATTCCTCCAACACCTGGATGACTATGTATTCTGTGTTACCATGTTCATTGTCAGGGCTTTACCCTCTGTGTTCAACAACTTGAATATAATAAAAAATGCTGCAAAATACTGATGGACTCTCCTTTATTTTACTTCACCTCGGCCACAACAGCCTTCTCAGAACTCTTTATCCCTCTGTGCCATGAAGTTAGCATAAGCCATTTTTGATACTTTGCTCAGTAAACCAATTAGTCTGTCATCTTGGTCACCAAAAGATTTTTTTACCATTTACATCAAAAACTCTTTTCATCACTTTCCTCAAAATTGTTGCTGTTGTGAACTTAGTCGTGGCTCTACCATACATGAACTGACCTTGTCACCAGTATACTGTGGATAAGTGCAAAGTTTTAATACCTGTTTGAAACCATTATTCAGATTTTTTTTCACTTAGTATACTTCTGCTACTACAACTGCATATGCAGTCAGTATACATGTACACAAAATAAGTATGCATGCAATGTATAAATATTATACATATAATTAAGGGACAGAACGGTGTAACTCCCTCTGAATCACAAAAAATATAGAATATTTTAGGTCATACCTAAAATATTGAAAACGCAAACCAAGTGTTTAAAGTGTTTAAATGTTGCCTTACTTTTATTTCATTTGAATATATTTTTACCATGTGTTAGACTCTAATTATTCATTATTACAGTGTTGCAGTAGCGTTGTCGCCTCACAGCAAGACGTTATGCCGTTCGATTCTCAGCTAGAGCGTCTTCTGTGTGGAGACATGCGTGAATGAGCGTACCTTCATTGAAGGTTGTGCATCAGGGCTGGCAAACTAGGCACATAAAAAATCTACTGCCAATCATTAACGGACCGGAGTTCCGCTGTGGCGACCCCTAACTGGGAAAAGCCGAAAGACACACACACACAGCCTGGTTCTTTTTCTGGATTTTGGATATGCCCTACTGCTACAACAATGCCCTTTAAAAACAACAAATTACATATACCCCAATCTGAAAAAGTACGAAATGACATAATTATAACAACGTGTCTTTTTTTTTTTTAATTACCAGACCTTCTTCTCCTTCCATCATACTGCCGTTGAAGAATTTGTATATTATTTCTTTGGTCTTCTATCCATAGTTTTAAGTAAAATCCTTGCTCATTCAATCTTTACCAATGTTTTTTCTCTTCTTGGATTATAGATGTCAGAATATTCTATCACATTATAGACAGATATATTTTTGGACATTTCCCTTTGATGGTACTGACTTGAAATTATTTATAAATACTACAAGTGTTTTACAGAATATTAGAATCATACAGATGTACTATAAAACCACACTTAGAACACTAAACTGAAAAAACGTAGGAACCAAGTCAAAAACCACACTCGGGCAAAATAAACTTAGCGCTTTCATTCACTTTAATAACGTGAACTTCATCAGAAATCAGTAACAAGTTCTATGGCTGATGATTGGGTAGCAGACAACTTTACTCAAGATAGCTGCCTAGGTTTGTAGCTGACTCCTCCTTCCCCATCCTATACTATAAAATAAGGCAAAGACTGGCACTTTACTATGTAAACATACACATTTAGTACTAAAAACAAAACTTTACTAAGTAATCAGTACAGTAACATCCATGAAATCAGTACATTAAAATCAAATCATAAAGTCAATACAATAAAATCCAGGTGCATTAGATGTATTGAATGGGAACATATCAAGTTGCTGAAGGTAGCTTTGGCAAAAGTGAAATGATCAAAGTAAGTTTGCCAGACCTACATTTGTTGACATTGGAATTTACCTCTTTCTCCACTGTTGTACAACAGTGATATATAAATGTTTAGGGATGTGGGTTTATCCTACCACATGGAGATGTAGGGATGCTTGCTCCCTGCAAAAAATACTTTCCTTATATGTTTGTTGAAGGTAGTTTTGGTGAGCATTTTCAGAATTTTTACATTCACCGAAACGAACTTTGGTGAGTCAACATAAATCCATATTGCATATACTATACAAATAAATACTGCTGAGACTAACTGTTTCTATGCAATTACAAAATCTATTGTGAAAAGAATATATGGGCCTGACATTGAGCATTTAGAGGCAACTCTGATGCAAACTTTCCTCATTTCTTAGTTACCTTGCTAATCATCATCATCTTCTTTCGGCTGTTCCCGTTAGGGGTCGCCACAGCAGATCATCTGTTTCCATTTCTTCCTGTCCTCTGCATCATGCTCTTTCACACCAACCGCCTGCATGTCCTCTCTCACCAAATCCATAAACCTTATCTTAGGCCTTCCTCTTTTCCTCTACCTTGCTAATAGGGTAGTTAATTACTTAGTTAGTTAGTTAGTTAGTTAAATTGCAGTAGGAACAATCACCATTTCTGCCCATTGCAGTAGGAGTCCCACAGGCTTCATAGGTTGGTACTAGGCTATCAGCCCTAGGGCCTATACAAGCCTAGCCATAACAATTCCCTAGATATTTCTTCCCACAATATTTACTTCCCTGAACTCCTGTCTAGCAGGGTGACTGACGTGATCCCCGAGGTGAATTTCCTATCTCTCATCCAATCATCAAGGTCCCTTTTGAAGAGGGCCAAGGAGGTGCACTGCTTGACATGTATGGACAGTCTATTCCAGAGTATGGGTCCTGTACTATTCAATATCTTTACTCCATTGAATCCTGGCTTAATCAAATCTAATCTCCTGTTAAATACAAAAAAATGCTCTTCATCACAAAATCGCTTCATTATCCCATTTCTTCTGCCTCATTTTCTCACACTACTCCCCTCACAAATATATTAATTTGCCCTTTCATAACTTCTCTATACAATACCCATTTAACTTCTAGAACTTACCTTGTCTGTTTCTTCCCTTCACAACTACTTTCATTTATCATTCCTACCACCTTAACCTAACATCTTCAACATCTTTTCTTCTTTCTTTCTTTTTACTACCTTTATTCCTTTTCATTCTTTCTCCTACTCTTCCTCGCCCCAATTACTGGTTAACCTTATGCAAGTTCCATAACTTCCAACCTAAGTAACTCAACTTCTATCTTTCTCTTCAAATGTAGACTACTATATACCTCCTCTAATCCTCATAGACAAAAATATAAACCTAACACTAATATATCTAAACTTATTTCTCATCTTCACATCTAAAATCTCTCTCTCTCTCTTGATGTCCATCCCAATTCTGGTGCTATAACCTCTGTGTCATCTCCTTCTTCCACCACACCCGCATCTTCAAAACAACTTAAAATGTACTCCTTAAGTACCTGTAGCATTGCTAATAAAGTAAATGAGTTTCATTCCTGGATCACTCTTTACTCCTCAGATGTTATCATTCTTACAGAAACATGGCTTAAGCCTCATATAAAAAACACTGAGATCCCCGACCCCCTTCTATGTACAATATTATCTTTTCTGACAGAATTCATAAATACTCTGGAGGTGTTACATTCTGTTCTTTAACCAACTTATTTTCTCTTCTTCAGTCATTCTTACTCCTAAATCCCCCCATCACCTCTAACTTTAAAATTAGCTTGGACATCTGCTTCTATATTCTTTGAAACAGCTATTCCCTGTCAAAGTCAGCATTGACAGGCAAGCCTTGGCAACTGACTACCCTTCCAATAGCATTAATCCCTATGGGTTTTCTCAGCTAATTACCTTCCCTACTCCCTTCAACCCTGTCTCAAACATTGGCTCTGCCCTAGACTGGATCCCAAACTCAAGTCTTTAGTATTATACTTTACCCAGTACTCTCCTTGACTCCCCTAGTAACCATCTTCCCATTACTGTTAATAGAGTAGTTGCACATTATTACCAAAATGTCCTGTTTAAAGAATGTCACACCCTGACAAAGTGCAACTGATAAAAATTCAGCAACATTTTACAATCCATTAACTAGTCCATCCTATACTCCCTTCCATTAGATGAAACAGCGTGAAAATGCAATGCTATAGCCCTGAATACTTTCAACAGCCTTCAGTCTTTAGCAGAAAAAGGGTAAAAATCAAATCACACACCCTGGCTAGCTCACTCATTCAAAACTCTAATACAAAACAGAGACAATGCCTGGAGAAAACGGACTAGGTGTAAATCCTCCACAGACCTGCAAATACACAAGCAACTTAGGAACCTCACAAAAAAATGTATTACCACTGACAAACAACAATATGACTTAGAACCTTGATTAAAGAAAAGCAATACTAAAAAAAATCTGATTCTCCATAAGGACCTTTCTATTGTCTGGAATAACAAGTACTCCAAATTCAATGCCTGATATCTCTCCCTCTGAAGTAGCTTCCAAACTTAATTACTATTTCATATATTATGTAGCTTCACTAATTGATGCCTCTCAACAAATCTCAACCAACACAACCCACCGGTCACTTCCATGAACTCCACCTTCTCCCTTAAATACATTTCACATTCTTACATAAAAAATCTATAAAGTAAACTTAAACACTGCTCCCCTTCTGTTTCTAATATTCCTTTAGAGTATCGGAAAATTTCCTCTGCTTCTCTAGCTCTTCTAGTCTCTATATTAATTAATCTATTCAAACAATAATCATATGTTCCATCCCTGTGGAAGAAATTCTATACCATTCCCCTTTATAAAGGTGGTACCTCCTCAGAAATTTAGGCCCATCACTATCCTGTCTTCTCACTGTAAAACCCTTGAAAAATGCATTCATAAACAACTCCTTCAATATTTACTCTATAAAAACCTACTATCTCCAAACCAAAATTAATTTTGGCTTGTTCATGGCACCACAACTACCTTGGTACCATTCAGAGATTCTATCTTGAAAGCCAGAGATGATTATATGCTTGCCTCTTTATTCTTTTTTGACCTTTCAAAAGTGTATGATACAGTTTCTCATCCCATATTGCTCACTAAAACGTGCCGTAGGTCTATCCATCACTACACTTAACTGGTTCTGAAGCTAACTTTCTAACCAGGTACAATCTGTTAAACGGCTGTCCTCCAATTCCTCTTTTCTCCCAGTCAACACTGGTGTATTTCATGGTTCTATCCTTGGTCCTCTTCCCTTTTATATATTTATCAACAGTCTCCACCTTTCTGATAAATAAGCCACCATTGTACAATATGCAGATGGTGTAGCCATTATCCCTTTTTTAATAACCTTTCACACCTGCAAGCTATTACTCAAAATGTTTTCTGCTCCATTGAAAACTGGCTCAAAGACAACCAACTTCTCTAAGCCCCCCAAAAAGAAAAAAAATCTTCTATTTCTTCTTAAATCCTTATCCTACCTTAAAGATACCTTTCATATTTCCTCTCTTAATAACTCTAAGATTGAAATTGAATCTCACACCAAGCTGCTTGGTCTTATAATTGATAATCAAATGAAATATGACCTCCACATTCATAACTGTATAAAAAGTACTTATCAAAAACTAGGTACACTGTAACCATAAAAAAGATCCTCACCAATAATTCTAGAGTATCACTTGTTACTGCCTATCTCCTTCCATCCCTATTTTATGCCTCCTCCAGTCTTAGCAACGTACAGACCTCTTGTCAAACTAAAATGGACCTCTGCTGCAATAAAATAAATTCACTGCCAATCTGCCCTCCAAATCACATCACTTTATTGCCCTCAGATCTCTAAAGTGGCTTGAGCTTCCCTCCCAGCCTCAGGTTAATTTAATTCCTTCTACCCTACAAAATTAAATTCAAATCATCTTCCTGCCCTGCGATCAGTACCTTTCTTAATTCCTAACTGACTAGTTGCTCTTTATGCTCATCTGAAAAACATACAAACCAAAAAAAAACTATAAGACAGTCCCTTACTCAGACACAGTAGCAAACATTTGGAATTCCTTCCCCTTGGATAGCAAATTAATACGTACATTTTCACTGTTTAAGCATTCCTTAAAATCATGCCTCCTTAGCTCTCACCTATGTCCCTGCATCTCACTGGGCTAACTGTTCTCATAATATATCCTGACCTACTTTTTCTTCTTACATTATTTTTTGTCTTTTCTATTTCTTCTTAAGCCTCTTCCCTTTTCCTGCTACTTCTTAACTTCCCCTTTACTTCCCATTTCCCAGATTCTACTGCCCCCCCCCCATCATTCATCGATTCTGTCCTTCCCTCTCAATATTAGTACTTTTTTCTTCTTCTTCATTTTTTTCAGAAATACTGCTTTCATACGCCTGTTGTGACAAGTTTCTCTATCACTGTGGCTTTCTTTCTCTCTTAATGCAACAGAGTTTTGTACTGTTGAAAATATATTTTTATCTGTACACACACTGTCTTGTTTTATTATTTCTATGTTTAGATGTGACTTATCTGATGTATTTAATACTGTGGAGCTTTTCTACCCAGGCTGGCACTAAAAATGGGCTTTGTTCCCAGTCAGACCTTCCCAGTAATCAAATGTCAAATAAATAAAAGAAAGAAAGAAAGAAATTAAGCAAATAGCTGAATATCACTTAGGAAACCTGGTAAAAAAGGACCTATTATAATTTCGGGGTAGTTTAAACATGAAGATAACATTTTTAAATATTATGCAGTGAGTGAGCACAATGTAACTCAGAGGTTTTAAAGCCATACATTAGAAAGTGTAAGCTGCCATGCTATATTATACTCTTTTTCCATTAGGGCTAAGTATTTGCCTTTTTAGGATAAGGAATGTAGTGCATATTCAGATTATAATTGTATTTGGTTGTTGTTACATCAAAAATAAACATGCTCACACATGTTAAGGGGTGGGTAACGCATAGGAAACATATGTTACAAGTTAGTGACACCACTGTGCAGCTGTTGAGTGTACTGAGGGAATAATGACTATGGATTGTAACACTACAATGCAGAGTAGGGTCATCTGAGGTAAAGTCAGCAGCCTCCTACACTGTCTGCTTATTAGCGATCACATTCTCCAGTGACGCTGTTGAGGTGCCACTGCATAACTGTTTCCAGAGTCATGTCTGCTGGCTATCAGATCACATTCTCTACAAACAGGATGCAGGTGTCAGTACATAACCATTGCCAGTATCCACTGTGGCAGTTAGCCATGTCAGAGCTACAGACATCCCATGTCAACATTGAAGTTGAACTATCGGATCTTGTTGAGTCATCCCATGTGTAGCTCCTAGTGAATGTTACCTATGATGGGTGGAGACCAGCTGTGTACTAACATGTGACACTGATGGTACATCAGCAGGGTCTGTGTCCTCTGACATGGGATCCCTCATGCAGCTTTAATTCATGTCTTAACCCCCCCCCCAAGGGCACAGACTACATGATGGAGAGAGGACAAAGACTGGATATCAGTCATAACATGTTGCACTGATGCCCCTACACATGCAGTGTGTGTCTCTAATAGGCACATTAGCACTATCATCTCACTGCACCAATGCTCCGTGTCATGGTGCTGCTGCCACATATCCTCACACATGAGATGCTGCACTCTCAGAAGGTACTCAATATTGTCACTGATGTGCACATCTGCTGGCTGATTCTGAATGCTGCACACATACCAGACACTATTAGGAGAGCTATGGCAGAGTCAGTCTTCCCTGCATCACTCCCTTGTGATGGGTATGTTCCTGTCAAAGACAATGAACATATCAGTGCTGCACCTGGGAAGAAAACAAGGAGTCCTTGTGGGACTGTCACCTATAGATGGTATATCAGGCTCTAATAAGACTGTTCTCTCTGCAGTTACCTCTACAAATTCCTCTATACCTGTGGATGTGGGAGCACCCATCTGCCGCAGTGTCTGACTGTGCTGCCTGCAAATTGCCATCAAGGGCAATCACAGTAGACATTCTGATCTCATATCTCTGTTGTCCTACTTTTCTAAACTCTCAACAAATGTAACCTGGGAATGCATTAAAATGTAACCTCATTTAAGTCCACAGCCAGGTCTACTTCAGTAGACTGAAATTCCTTACTTCCCAGATTAAAATTGTGGTGATGTGAACATTAATTGAAATAAGGTTTTGGTGTTGTCGTCTCGATTAAGTAAGATTCGATTAAATAAAAAGCACAAACACTGGAAGTGCAGAAGAAAGAGCTCAGCCAAACGCAAATCGTATTTTAGCATAGTGAATCCTTTATTAACTGCTATTCATCCATAGACTTCATCAGAAAACATTCAAAAAAAACTAATTAAAACTTTTATGCATACAAAAAGTTGAAATCTACCAATCAGTAAACACAATCAATTAAAAGCCAATCACTTATTCAAATAGTGTACCATTAAAACTTTTGGAAAAAGTTTTTTAACTCTTTGCTGTTTAAATATTAGATAGCCAACTTCCTATCTATTAAAAAACATTTTATATTTATGTTATCATTCAAACCAGGTGGATGGTGTGCAGCTAAATGAACTTGCCACTCAACCACCATTTTCTCCACCTGATTATTAAAATGACCACCTCTCATATCTTCTTTTATTATATCTAAGATGGTGACAGTGAACCTTTTGAAAGCACTGCACCTCACTGAATGTTTGCACAAGCATTGTTCTCATTTTTGACCTTAACAGCATATACATGCTCTTTCATTCTCTTCTTTAGACTGCTTGTGGTCATCCCCATGTAGAATGTTGAACATACTGTATATAAAGCAATATAAACTATGCAAGAAGTGTTACAACTAAATCTACCTAGAACTCTTATATTTTTATCTGGATGAGCTAATGCTACATAAGGTCTTTCATGTATATATCTACATATATTACAGCTATGGTACTTATAGATACCATTAACTTTTTCAGTATGAGGTGGAAATTTTCTAGTATCACCATGTTCTAACATCTGCTTTATATTACCTTTTTTCTTAAAAACAAAATGTAGGCGAATTCCCAATATTTTGGCTAAACCTTCATTTCCAATAATAACTTTCCAGTTGTTACCTATAATATTTTTTAATAGTACCACTATCAACACTCATGTCTAAACAATATCTAGGTGTAGAATCAAAACTACTTTGCATATTATCAACATCCTTGTTCTTTTTGATAATACCATTTAAAAGTATAGGGGGAAAATCTCCTAACCTTCTATTACGAATTTCATTTGCCATACTTTCCAGCAGATCATCTGGATAACCTCTTTCAAGGAATAACTTAGTAATAAAATCAATTTCCATATCAAAATCACTATCATGACTCACCATTCTTGATGCTCTGATAAACTGACCATGAGGGATATTTCTCTTGATGTGTATACGGTGTCCAATTTTATAATGCACATAGCTGTTTGAGAAAGTGTTTTTTCTATGTATTTTACTAACAAAACTATGTGCAGTATTATCCCATCTAATATCCACATCCAAGAAACTAACCCTGTGTCCATATTCACCCAATACAAATTTTAGAAAATCAGAACCATTGTTCACACCATTTATAAACTCTTTCAAATCAAAACAATCACATTTAGCATTAAAAAAAACAAATCGTCAACATAGTAACAATAAAAAATTATGTTATTAAAATGGAAACTTGATTAAAATCTCCTTCTCCCACCAATCTAATACTAGGTTGGCGAAAGCAGGGACAACTGTGGCCCCCATTGCTACGCCCTTCAGTTGTTTATAAAATTTTTTATTAAAAATAAAATAATTATTTTCTAATAATTTTTCTAAAAGACAAATATAAGTATTAATTCATTGTATATCTAAAGATATATATTTAATTTAAAAACTTCCAACTTATTCTGTCATAATGAAAATTTTCCAAATGGAACAGTCTAATATTGTTTAAAAAGTCCCAAGAATCACAAATGTAGGATGACAACTTTTGAACCAGAGGGTTAAAAATGTGATCAAGGTGTAATGCAATGCCCCCTGTACTGCTGCCAGATGCAGAGACAATTGGCCTAAATGGGGGGTTGGTGATGTCTTTGTGTAATTCTGGAATACCAAATAGTATACCAATTCTAGGATTTTCAGCATGTAAAAAGTTGTATAAGTCAACTTGAATGTCATTGTTCATGAGAAGTTCATGGAGACTGTCATGTATTAAAACGTTACTTCTCCAAATATCTTGCTGTGAAATGTCTAGATATTCATCCTTATTACTGAACATACTCTCTCTAGCCCCCTTGCCGGCTTTCATAAATCTCAAGTTCTTTTGTGCTTTTAATTCAAGAAGCGCTTTCCTTTCCTCACTCTGTAAGTTATAGAATGTTTCATTGCTTCTACTTTTTAAGCATACTCTAAGGTCTTTCTCACAGCAATTTTCAATCATTTTGATGGTGCGTTGCAATGTTGGATTTAAGACAGAAGGCTTACTCACAGGTTTTTTAATACAAACATCTTTCATAATGTATTTTAAATTTAATTTTCTAGTATAAAGTTTCAATTCTGTTAATGTCCTTGTCACATCTGCTTTCCAACTAGGTAAAAAATTAAAACCTAACAATAACACCTTGTGGTGTAATTCTGTGATCTCAAAGTGTGAGAAGTTATAAACTTTGATGTTAGAAGTCACAGTCATAGGTCCTGCTGTCAACGTTTCAACCCCAGACTTCTGCCCCTGCTTCGAGTGCCTTAACTTCTGTTCATTGTCCTGTTGTAGTTTTTTGAAGTGGACAGATTGTTGGATAGATAGTCCATTGTACCGGTTTGGGGAGAGAGGAAAAGTAGTTTGGAAAATCATTAGCAGAAACTGTACCCCTAGTGTACTCTACGGTTGCTTTATGACATCTGGTATTGACGTCATTCTCTGCCGGTTTTAAAGTGACAGTTTCAATATTCGAGTGTGAAGATGTATCTACAGTGTATCCAGAATGTAAATTGTTGTTGCTACTAAAATTACCACCTACGTTGTTATTATTTGAATTAGCACCAGCAGATAAATTGGTTTTATTTTCTGTGTCCAGTACATTAAGCACTACCGGATTCATAGGCAGCTAGATCTCGCCCCACTTTCCTTTATTTATGCTGCACTATCGTGTTTTCAGATTTATCCATGTTTAGAAGTATGTTTTCATTCTCAGTGGTTAACTCCCCACCTGTTTAACTGTTCTTTAATATTAGCATCTAATTGTATCAAAGAGTTCTTGAGTCTCTCCAGAATAGTACAGTTATTTTTGATAAGTAATTTAAGAAATTCCTTACTGGCATTATTGAAAAACATGACCAGTTCTTAAAAAGGTTGGACTCTCTTGTAACGTCATTTGGAAATTTTGAAAACCTTTCTACATTGTGAATGACATCAGTAACACTTCCACCTCAACCAGATGCTTCAGTATCGCTGGACCCCTCCCCCACCTAGTATACTGTTTACAAAAAACATCATATCTATAACCATCCTTTGGAGCTGTTGTAGGAACCTATTATAGCTGCTTATGTCATTCACATGTCACAACAGGCTCTGGCAGGACTGGTCCTTGACCACTTGGTCTACCCCACGTTTGGCCTGCTGGTGCGGTCAATGAAAGCTTATGATATACAGTTGCACATCACTCTCCTAGCTTATGATATACAGTTGCACATCACTCTCCTAGCTTATGATATACAGTTGCACATCACTCTCCTAGCTTATGATATACAGTTGCACATCACTCTCCTAGCTTATGATATACAGTTGCACATCACTCTCCTAGCTTATGATATACAGTTGCACATCACTCTCCTAGCTTATGATATACAGTTGCACATCACTCTCCTAGCTTATGATATACAGTTGCACATCACTCTCCTAGCTTCTGATATACAGTTGCACATCACTCTCCTAGCTTCTGATATACAGTTGCACATCACTCTCCTAGCTTCTGATATACAGTTGCACATCACTCTCCTAGCTTCTGATATACAGTTGCACATCACTCTCCTAGCTTCTGATATACAGTTGCACATCACTCTCCTAGCTTATGATATACAGTTGCACATCACTCTCCTAGCTTATGATATACAGTTGCACATCACTCTCCTAGCTTATGATATACAGTTGCACATCACTCTCCTAGCTTATGATATACAGTTGCACATCACTCTCCTAGCTTATGATATACAGTTGCACATCACTCTCCTAGCTTATGATATACAGTTGCACATCACTCTCCTAGCTTATGATATACAGTTGCACATCACTCTCCTAGCTTATGATATACAGTTGCACATCACTCTCCTAGCTTATGATATACAGTTGCACATCACTCTCCTAGCTTATGATATACAGTTGCACATCACTCTCCTAGCTTATGATATACAGTTGCACATCACTCTCCTAGCTTATGATATACAGTTGCACATCACTCTCCTAGCTTATGATATACAGTTGCACATCACTCTCCTAGCTTATGATATACAGTTGCACATCACTCTCCTAGCTTATGATATACAGTTGCACATCACTCTCCTAGCTTATGATATACAGTTGCACATCACTCTCCTAGCTTATGATATACAGTTGCACATCACTCTCCTAGCTTATGATATACAGTTGCACATCACTCTCCTAGCTTATGATATACAGTTGCACATCACTCTCCTAGCTTATGATATACAGTTGCACATCACTCTCCTAGCTTATGATATACAGTTGCACATCACTCTCCTAGCTTATGATATACAGTTGCACATCACTCTCCTAGCTTATGATATACAGTTGCACATCACTCTCCTAGCTTATGATATACAGTTGCACATCACTCTCCTAGCTTATGATATACAGTTGCACATCACTCTCCTAGCTTATGATATACAGTTGCACATCACTCTCCTAGCTTATGATATACAGTTGCACATCACTCTCCTAGCTTATGATATACAGTTGCACATCACTCTCCTAGCTTATGATATACAGTTGCACATCACTCTCCTAGCTTATGATATACAGTTGCACATCACTCTCCTAGCTTATGATATACAGTTGCACATCACTCTCCTAGCTTATGATATACAGTTGCACATCACTCTCCTAGCTTATGATATACAGTTGCACATCACTCTCCTAGCTTATGATATACAGTTGCACATCACTCTCCTAGCTTATGATATACAGTTGCACATCACTCTCCTAGCTTATGATATACAGTTGCACATCACTCTCCTAGCTTATGATATACAGTTGCACATCACTCTCCTAGCTTATGATATACAGTTGCACATCACTCTCCTAGCTTATGATATACAGTTGCACATCACTCTCCTAGCTTATGATATACAGTTGCACATCACTCTCCTAGCTTATGATATACAGTTGCACATCACTCTCCTAGCTTATGATATACAGTTGCACATCACTCTCCTAGCTTATGATATACAGTTGCACATCACTCTCCTAGCTTATGATATACAGTTGCACATCACTCTCCTAGCTTATGATATACAGTTGCACATCACTCTCCTAGCTTATGATATACAGTTGCACATCACTCTCCTAGCTTATGATATACAGTTGCACATCACTCTCCTAGCTTATGATATACAGTTGCACATCACTCTCCTAGCTTATGATATACAGTTGCACATCACTCTCCTAGCTTATGATATACAGTTGCACATCACTCTCCTAGCTTATGATATACAGTTGCACATCACTCTCCTAGCTTATGATATACAGTTGCACATCACTCTCCTAGCTTATGATATACAGTTGCACATCACTCTCCTAGCTTATGATATACAGTTGCACATCACTCTCCTAGCTTATGATATACAGTTGCACATCACTCTCCTAGCTTATGATATACAGTTGCACATCACTCTCCTAGCTTATGATATACAGTTGCACATCACTCTCCTAGCTTATGATATACAGTTGCACATCACTCTCCTAGCTTATGATATACAGTTGCACATCACTCTCCTAGCTTATGATATACAGTTGCACATCACTCTCCTAGCTTATGATATACAGTTGCACATCACTCTCCTAGCT